>NW_028227319.1:396400-498778 GCF_978045245.1 Mus caroli | reverse complement strand
CAGGTTTTTCATGTTTTCTTGCCATATTCTGGGTCCTGCAGTGTGATTTTCTCATTTTCCACGTTTTTCAAGTTTTTTCGTAATTCTGGGTCCTATAGTGTGATTTTCTCATTTTCCACCTTTTTCAGGTTTTCTCGGCATATTCTGGGTCCTACATTGGGAATTTTTTATTTTCCACGTTTTTCAATGTTTCTTGCCATATTCTGGTCCTACAGTGTGAATTTTTAATTTTCCACGTTTTTCAGTGTTTCTGGCTATATTCTGGGTCCTACAGTGTTAATAATTAATTTTCCATGTTTTTCAGGTTTTCTGGCCATATTCTGGGTCCTTCAGTGTGAGTTTTTAATTTTCCTGGCTTTTCAGGTTTTCTAGCCATATTTAAGATCCTTCAGTGTGAATTTTTAATTTTCGACGTTTGTCAGGTTTTTTCTTCATATTCTGGGTTCTACAGTGTGATTTTCTCATTTCAACGTTTTTCAGGTTTTCTTGCCATATTCCAGGTCCTTCAATGTGATTTTTTAATTTTCCAATTTTTTCATGGTTTCTTGCCATATTCTGTGTCCGACAAGTGTGAATTTTTAATTTTCACGTTTTTTAGGGTTTTTCTCCATATTCTGGGTCCGATAGTGACAATTTTTAATTTTCAGGTTTTTGAGGGTTTCTAGGCATATTCTTGGTCCTGCAGTGTGATTTTCTCATTTTCCACCTTTTTCAGGGTTTCTCACAATATTCGGGGTCCTTCAGTGTGAATTTTTAATTTTGTAATTTTTTTCAGGCTTTCTCACCATATTGTGGGGCCTACCAAGTGTATTTTTAATTTTCCACTTTATTCAGGTTTTCTTGCCATATTCTGGGTCCTACAGTGTGATTTTCTCATTTTCCACCTTTTTCAGGTTTTTTTGCTATATTTGGGGTCCTTCACTGTGAATTTTTAAATTTCACCTTTTTCAGGGTTTCTCGGCATATTCTGGGTCCTGCAGTTTGATTTTCTTATTTTCCACGTATTTCATGTTTTTTTTCGTATTTCTGTGGCCTACAGTGTGATTATTCTCATTTTCAAACTTTTTCAGGTTTTCTCGCCAAATTCGGGGTCCTTCAGTGTGTATTTTATTTTTTTACATTTTTCAGGTTTTCTCGCCATATTCTGGGTCCTTCAGTGTGAGGTTTTAATTTTCCTTGTTTTTCGGGTTTTCTCGCCATATTTTGGGTCATTCAGTGTGAATTTTTCATTTTCCAAGTTTTTCAGTATTTCTCACCATATTCTGGGTAATACAGTGTGATTTTCTAACTTTCCATTTTTTCATGGTCTCTTGCCATATACTGGGTCCGACAGTGTGAATTTTTAATTTTCACGTTTTTCAGGGTTTCTAGGCACATTCTGGGTCCTGCAGTGTGATTTTCTCATTTTCCACCTTTTTCAGGTTTTCTTTCATTATTCGGGGTCCTTCAGTGTGAATTTTTAATTTTGTAATTTTTTTCAGGCTTTCTCACCATATTGTGGGGCCTACCAAGTGTATTTTTAATTTTCCACTTTATTCAGGTTTTCTTGCCATATTCTGGGTCCTACAGTGTGATTTTCTCATTTTCCACCTTTTTCAGGTTTTTTCGCTATATTTGGGGTCCTTCACTGTGAATTTTTAAATTTCACCTTTTTCAGGGTTTCTTGGCATATTCTGGGTCCTGCAGTTTGATTTTCTTATTTTCCACGTTTTTCATGTTTTTTTCGTATTTCTGTGGCCTACAGTGTGATTATTCTCATTTTCAAACTTTTTCAGGTTTTCTCGCCAAATTCGGGGTCCTTCAGTGTGTATTTTATTTTTCTACATTTTTCAGGTTTTCTCGCCATATTCTGGGTCCTTCAGTGTGAGGTTTTAATTTTCCTTGTTTTTCGGGTTTTCTCGCCATATTTTGGGTCATTCAGTGTGAATTTTTCATTTTCCACGTTTTTCAGGTTTTTTCATCATATTCAGGGTTCTACAGTGTGATTTTCTCATTTCCACGTTTTTAGGTGTTCTTGCCATATTCCAGGTCCTTCAGTGTGAATTTTGAATTTTCCAAGTTTTTCAGTATTTCTCACCATATTCTGGGTAATACAGTGTGATTTTCTAAGTTTCCATTTTTTCATGGTTACTTGCCATATACTGGGTCCGACAGTGTGAATTTTTAATTTTCACGTTTTTCAGGGTTTCTCGGCATATTCTGGGTCCTGTAGTGTGATTTTCTCATTTTCTGCGTTTTTCAAGTTTTTTCATAATTCTGGGTCCTTCAGTGTGATTTTCTCATTTTCCACCTTTTTCAGGTTTTCTCGCCATATTCCAGGTCCTTCAGTGTGATTTTTTATTTTTTACTTTTTTGGGGGTTTCTCCCCATATTCTGGGTCCTACAGCTTGTATTTTTAATTTTCCATTTTTTTCAGGTTTTTCACCATATTCTTGGACCGACCTTGTGAATTTTTAATTTTCCTCATTTTTCAGGTTTTCTTGCCATATTCTGAGTCCTTCATTGTTAATTTTTAATTTTCCACGTTTTTCAAGTTTTTTCGTAATTCTAGGTCCTACAGTGTGATTTTCTCATTTTCCACCTTTTTCAGGTTTTCTCGCCATATTTGGGGTATTCAGTGTATGTTTATACATTTCTAATTTTTCAGGGTTTTTCGACATATCTTGGGTCCTACAGCGTGTATTTTTAATTTTCCACGTTTTCAGGGTTTCTCGGCTTATTCTGGGTCCTACAGTGTGATTTGCTCATTTTCGACGTCTTTTAAGTTTTTTCGCAATTTTGGGTCCTACAGTATTATTATTCTCATTTTTTCACCTTTTTCAGTTTTTCTCTCCATATTCGGGGTCCTTCAGTGTGAATTTTTATTTTCTATTGTTTTCAGGTTTACTCACCATATTCTGGGTCCTTCAGTGTGAGTTTTTAGTTTTCTTCTTGTTTCAGGTTTTCTCCTGATATTCTGGGTCCTTCAGTGTAAATTTTTAATTTTCCACGTTTTTCAGGGTTTCTAGGCATATTCTGGGTCCAACAGTGTGATTTTCTCATTTTCGACCTTTTTCAGGTTTTCTCGCCATATTTGTGGTCCTTTAGTGTGAGTTTTTAATTTTCTACTTTTTTCAGGGTTTCTCGCCATATTCTGGGTCCTACAGAGTGTATTTTTAATTTTCCACATTTTTCAGGGTTTCTTGTCATATTCTGGGTCCTACAGTGTGATTTTCTCATTTATGACGTTTTTCAAGTTTTTTCGCAATTCTGGGTCCTACAGTGTGATTATTCTCATATTCCACCTTTTTCAGGGTTTTTCGATATATACGGGGTCCTACAGTGTGAATTTTTAATTTTTAACGTTTTTAAGTTTTTTTTTCGTCATATTCTGTGTCCTACAGTATGATTTTCTCATTTTCCACCTTTCTCAGGTTTTCTCGCCATATTCGAAGTCCTTTAGTGTGAGTTTTTAATTTTCTACTTTTTTCAGGATTTTTTGCCATATTCTGGGTCCTACAACGTGTATGTTTTATTTTGCAATTTTTTTCAGGGTTTCTCTGCATATTCTTGTCCTACAGTGTGTTTTTCTCATTATCGACCTTTTCCAAGTTTTTTTGCAATTCTGGGTCCTACAGTGTGATTTTCTCATTATCCACCATTTTCAGGTTTTCTCGCCATATTGGGGGTCCTTCAGTTTGAGGTTTTAATTTTCTACTTTTTTCGGGGTTTGCTGCCATATTCTGGGACCTACAGCGTGTATTTTTAATTTTCCACGTTTTCAGGTTTCCCTGCCATATACTCTGTCCTACAGTGTGATTTTCTCATTTCCACCTTTTCAGGTTTTCTCGCCATATTCATTCATAGTTCCTTCAGTCTGAGTTTTTAATTTTCTACTTCTTTCAGGTTTTCTTGCCCTATTCTGGGTCCATCAGTGTGAGTTTTTAATTTTACTCGTTTTTCAGTTTTTCTCGCCATATTCCGGGTCCTTCAGTGTGAATTATTAATTTTCCACGTTTTGCAGGTTTTTTTCGTCATATTCTGGGCCTTACAGTGTGATTTTTCTCATTTTCTACCTTTTTCAGGTTTTCTAGCCATATTTGGGTTCCTTCAGTGTGAGTTTTTACTTTTCTAATTTTTCAGGGTTTTTCGACCTATTTTGGGTCCTACAGCGTGTATTTTTAATTTTCACGTTTTTCAGGGTTTTATGGCATACTCTTTGTCCTACAGTGTGATTTTCTCATTTTCAACGTTTTTCAATTTTTTTTGCAAATCTGTGTCCTTCAGTGTGAGTTTTTAATTTTCCTCTTTTTTCAGGTTTTCTCACCATATTCTGTTTCCTTCAGTGTGAGTTTTAATTTTCCTCATTTTTCAGGTTTTCTTGCCATATTCCGGGTCCTTCAGTGTTAATTTTTAATTTTCCACGTTTTTCAGGTTTTTTGGTCATATTCTGGGTCCTACAGTGTGATTTTCTCATTTCCATGTTTTTTTAGGAATTCTTGCCTTATTCCAAGTCCTTCAGTGTGAATTTTTAATTTTCCAAATTTTTCAGTATTTCTCGTCATATTCTGGGTAATATGGTGTGAATTTTTAATTTTCCACTTTTTTCATGATTTCTTGCCATATTCTGGGACCGACAGTGTAAATTTTTAATTTTCACCTTTTTCATAGTTTCTCAGCATTTTCTGGTTCCTTCAGGGTGATTTTCTCATTTTCCACGTTTTTCAAGTTTTTTCGTAATTCTGCGTCCTACAGTGTGATTTTCTCATTTTCCACCTTTTTCAAGTTTTTTCGCCATATTTGGAGTATGTTTTTACATTTCTAATTTTTCAGGGTTTTTCGACATATCTTGGGTCCTACAGAGTGTATTTTTAATTTTCCACGTTTACAGGGTTTCTCGGCTTATTCTGGGTCCTACAGTGTGATCTGCTCATTTTCGACATCTTTCAAGTTTTTTCGCAATTTTGGGTCCTACAGTATTATGATTCTCATTTTCCACCTTTTTCAGTTTTTCTCTCCATATTCGGGGTCCTTCAGTGTGAATTTTTATTTTCTACTTTTTTCAGGTTTTCTTGCCATATTCTGGGTCCTTCAGTGTGAGTTTTTAATTTTCTTCGTTTTTCAGTATTTCTTGCCATATTCTGGGTCCTTCTGTGTGAATTTTTAATTTTCCACGTTTTTCAGGGTTTCTTGGCATATTCTGGGTCCTGCAGTGTGATTTTCTCATTTTCCACGTTTTTCAAGTTTTTTCGTAATTCTGGGTCCTATAGTGTGATTTTCTCATTTTCCACCTTTTTCAGGTTTTCTCGGCATATTCTGGGTCCTACATTGGGAATTTTTTATTTTCCAC
Organism: Mus caroli; assembly: GCF_978045245.1. NCBI lineage: Eukaryota > Metazoa > Chordata > Mammalia > Rodentia > Muridae > Mus > Mus caroli. The sequence continues at coordinate 493,449 of NW_028227319.1, read as the reverse complement.
GTTTTTCAATGTTTCTTGCCATATTCTGGTCCTACAGTGTGAATTTTTAATTTTCCACGTTTTTCAGTGTTTCTGGCTATATTCTGGGTCCTACAGTGTTAATAATTAATTTTCCATGTTTTTCAGGTTTTCTGGCCATATTCTGGGTCCTTCAGTGTGAGTTTTTAATTTTCCTGGCTTTTCAGGTTTTCTAGCCATATTTAAGATCCTTCAGTGTGAATTTTTAATTTTCGACGTTTGTCAGGTTTTTTCTTCATATTCTGGGTTCTACAGTGTGATTTTCTCATTTCAACGTTTTTCAGGTTTTCTTGCCATATTCCAGGTCCTTCAATGTGATTTTTTAATTTTCCAATTTTTTCATGGTTTCTTGCCATATTCTGTGTCCGACAAGTGTGAATTTTTAATTTTCACGTTTTTAGGGTTTTTCTCCATATTCTGGGTCCGATAGTGACAATTTTTAATTTTCAGGTTTTTGAGGGTTTCTAGGCATATTCTTGGTCCTGCAGTGTGATTTTCTCATTTTCCACGTTTTTCACGTTTTTTCGTAATTCTGGGTCCTACAGTGTGATTTTCTCATTTTCCACCTTTTTCAGGATTTCTCGCCATATTTGGGGTCCTTCTCTGTGAGTTTTTAATTTTCTACGTTATTCAGGGTTTCTCGCCATATTCTGGGTTGTACAGTGTGAATTTTAAATTTTCCAAGTTTTTCAGGGTTTCTCGCCATATCCTGGGTCCTACAGTGTTAATATTTAATTTTCCATGTTTTTCAGGTTTTCTTGCCATATTCTGGATCCTTCAGTGTGAGTTTTTAATTTTCCTCGTTTTTCAGGTTTTCTCGCCATATTCAAGGTCCTTCAGTGTGAATTTTTAATTTTCCACTTTTTTAATGGTTTCTTGCCATTTTCTGGGTCTGAGAGTGTGAATTTTTAATTTTCACGTTTTTCAGGCTTTCTCGGCCTATTCTGTGTCCTGCAGTGTGATTTTCTCATTTTCCACATTTTTCAAGTTTTTTCGTAATTCTGTGTCCGATAGTGTGATTTTCTTATTTTCCAACTTTTTCAGGTTTCTCGGCATATTCTGGGTCCTACATTGGGAATTTTTTATTTTCCACATATTTCAAGGTTTCTTGCCATATTCTTGACCTACAGTGTGAATTTTTAATTTTCCACGTTTTTCAGTGTTTCTGGCTATATTCTGGGTCCTACAGTGATAATAATTAATTTTCCATGTTTTTCAGGTTTTCTCAACATATTTTGCTTCCTTCAGTGTGAGTTTTTAATTTTCCTCGTATTTCAGGTTTTCTCTCCATATTCAAGATCCTTCTGTGTGAATTTTTAATTTTCCACGTTTGTCAGGTTTATTCGTCATATTCTGGGTTCTACAGTGTGATTTTCTCATTTCAACGTTTTTCAGGTATTCTTGCCATATTCCAGGTCCTTCAGTGTGAATTTTTAAATTTCCACGTTTTTCAGTATTTCTCGCCATTTTCTGAGTAATACAGTGTGAATTTTTAATTTTCCACTTTTTTAATGGTTTCTTGCCATTTTCTGGGTCTGAGAGTGTGAATTTTTAATTTTCAAGTTTTTCAGGCTTTCTAGGCATATTCTGGGTCCTCCAGCGTGATTTTCTGATTTTCCACGTTTTTCAAGTTTTTTCGTAATTCTGTGTCCTACAGTGTGATTTTCTCATTTTCCACCTTTTTGAGGTTTTCTCGTCATATTTGGGGTCCTTCACTGTGAGTTTTTAATTTTCTACTTTTTTTCAGTTTTTCTTGCCATATTCTAGGTACGATAGTGTGAATTTTTAATTTTCAGGTTTTTCATGTTTTCTTGCCATATTCTGGGTCCTGCAGTGTGATTTTCTCATTTTCCACGTTTTTCAAGTTTTTTCGTAATTCTGGGTCCTATAGTGTGATTTTCTCATTTTCCACCTTTTTCAGGTTTTCTCGGCATATTCTGGGTCCTACATTGGGAATTTTTTATTTTCCACGTTTTTCAATGTTTCTTGCCATATTCTGGTCCTACAGTGTGAATTTTTAATTTTCCACGTTTTTCAGTGTTTCTGGCTATATTCTGGGTCCTACAGTGTTAATAATTAATTTTCCATGTTTTTCAGGTTTTCTGGCCATATTCTGGGTCCTTCAGTGTGAGTTTTTAATTTTCCTGGCTTTTCAGGTTTTCTAGCCATATTTAAGATCCTTCAGTGTGAATTTTTAATTTTCGACGTTTGTCAGGTTTTTTCTTCATATTCTGGGTTCTACAGTGTGATTTTCTCATTTCAACGTTTTTCAGGTTTTCTTGCCATATTCCAGGTCCTTCAATGTGATTTTTTAATTTTCCAATTTTTTCATGGTTTCTTGCCATATTCTGTGTCCGACAAGTGTGAATTTTTAATTTTCACGTTTTTTAGGGTTTTTCTCCATATTCTGGGTCCGATAGTGACAATTTTTAATTTTCAGGTTTTTGAGGGTTTCTAGGCATATTCTTGGTCCTGCAGTGTGATTTTCTCATTTTCCACGTTTTTCACGTTTTTTCGTAATTCTGGGTCCTACAGTGTGATTTTCTCATTTTCCACCTTTTTCAGGATTTCTCGCCATATTTGGGGTCCTTCTCAGTGAGTTTTTAATTTTCTACATTATTCAGGGTTTCTCGCCATATTCTGGGTCGAAGAGTGTGAATTTTAAATTTTCCAAGTTTTCAGGGTTTATCGCCATATTCTGCTTCCTACAGTGTGAATTTTAAATTTTCCAAGTTTTTCAATGTTTCTTGTCATATTCAGGGTCCTACAGTGTGAAATTTTAATTTTATATGTTTTTAAGGTTTTTTTTCGTCATATTCTGTGTCCTACAGTGTGATTTTCTTATGTTCCAACTTTTTCAGGTTTTCTCGCCATATTTGGGGTCCTTCACTGTGAATTTTTAATTTTCTACTTTTTTCAGGGTTTCTCGCCATATTCTGGGTTGTACAGTGTGAATTTTAAATTTTCCAAGTTTTTCAGGGTTTCTCGCCATATTCTGGATCCTTCAGTGTGAATTTTTAATTTTCTTCGTTTTTCAGGTTTTCTCGCCATATTCAAGGTCCTTCAGTGTGAATTTTTAATTTTCGACGTTTTTCAGGTTTTTTAGTCATATTCTGGGTTCTACAGTGTGATTTTCTTATGTCCACGTTTTTCAGGTTTTCTTGCCATATACCAGGTCCTTCAGTGTGAATTTTTAATTTTCCACGTTTTCAGTGTTTCTCGCCATAATGTGGGTAATAGAGTGTGAATTTTTAACTTTCCACTTTTTTCATGGTTTCTCGCCATATTCTGGGTCCGACAGTGTAAATTTTTAATTTTAATGTTTTTCAGGGTTTCTCGGCATATTCTGGGTCCTGCAGAGTGATTTTCTCATTTCCATGTTTTTGAAGTTTTTTTCATAATTCTGGGTCCTACAGTGTGATTTTCTCATTTTCCACCTTTTTCAGGTTTTTGCGCTGTGTCCGGGGTCCTTTCGTGTGAGTTTTTTAATTTCTACTTTTTTCAGGGTTTCGCGACATATTCTGGGTCATACAGTTTGAATTTTAAATTTTCCAAGTTTTTCAGGGTTTCTTGCCATATTCTGCGTCCTACAGTGTGAATTTTAAATTTTCCAAGTTTTTCAGGGTTTCTTGCCATATTATGCGTCCTACAGTGTGAATTTTTAATTTTCCACGTTTTTCAGTGTTTCTTGCCATATTCTGGGTCCTACAGTGTGAATTTTTGATTTTAAAATTTTTTACGATTTTTTCGTCATATTCTGGGTCCTACAGTGTGATTTTCTCATTTCCACCTTTTTCAGGGTTTCTTGCCATATTCCAGGTCCTTCAGTGTGAATTTTTAATTTTCCACGTTTTTCAGTGTTTCTTGCCATTATGTGGGTAATACAGTGTGAATTTTTAATTTTCCAATTTTTTCATGGTTCCTTGCCATATTGTGGATCTGACAGTGTGGATTTTTAATTTTCACGTTTTTCTGGTTCTCTCGGCATATTCTGGGTCCTGCAGTGTGATTTTCTCATTTTCCACGTTTTTCAAGTTTTTTCGTAATTCTGGGTCCTACAGATTGTTATTCTCATTTTCCACCTTTTTCAGGTTTTCTTGCCTTATTTGGGTTCCTTCACTGTGAGTTTTTAATTTTCTACTTTTTTCAGGATTTCAAGCCATATTCTGGGTCATACAGTGTGAATTTTTAATTTTAAAAGTTTTAAAGTTTTTTTTTTATCATATTCTGGGTCCTACAGTGTGATTTTCTCATTTCCACGTTTTTCAGCTTTTCTTGCCATATTCCAGGTCCTTCAGTGTGAATTTTTAATTTTCCACGTTTTTCAGTGTTTCTCGCCATATGTGGGTAATACAGTGTGAATTTTTAATTTTCCACTTTTTTCATGGTTTCTTGCCATATTGTGGATCCGACAGTGTGAATTTTTAATTTTCACGTTTTTCTGGGTTTCTCGGCATATTCTGGGTCCTGCAGTGTGATTTTCTCATTTTCCACGTTTTTCAAGTTTTTTCGTAATTCTGGGTCCTACAGATTGTTATTCTCATTTTCCACCTTTTTCAGGTTTTCTTGCCTTATTTGGGTTCCTTCACTGTGAGTTTTTAATTTTCTACTTTTTTCAGGATTTCAAGCCATATTCTGGGTCATACAGTGTGAATTTTTAATTTTAAAAGTTTTAAAGTTTTTTTTTTATCATATTCTGGGTCCTACAGTGTGATTTTCTCATTTCCACGTTTTTCAGCTTTTCTTGCCATATTCCAGGTCCTTCAGTGTGAATTTTTAATTTTCCACGTTTTTCAGTGTTTCTCGCCATATGTGGGTAATACAGTGTGAATTTTTAATTTTCCACTTTTTTCATGGTTTCTTGCCATATTGTGGATCCGACAGTGTGAATTTTTAATTTTCACGTTTTCTGGGTTTCTCGGCATATTCTGGGTCCTGCAGTGTGATTGTCTCATTTTCCACGTTTTTCAAGTTTTTTCGTAATTCTGGGTCCTACAGTGTGATTTTCTCATTTTCCACCTTTTTTAGGTTTTCTCGCCTTATTTGGGTTCCTTCACTGTGAGTTTTTAATTTTCTACTTTTTCAGGGTTTTCCCGCCATATTCTGGGTCTTACAGTGTGAATTTTAAATTTTCCACGTTTTCCAGAGTTCCTCGCCATATTCTGGGTCCTACAGTGTGAATTTTTAATTTTAAACTTTTTTAAGTTTTTATTTTTTGTCATATTCTGGGTCCTACAATATGATTTTCTCATTTTCAAACTTTTCAGGTTTTCTCGGCATGTTCTGACTCCTACAGTGTGATTTTTTAATTTTAAACGTTTTTAAGGTTTTTTTTTTTGTTATATTCTGTGTCCTACAGTGTGATTTTTCTCATTTTCCAACTTTTCAGGTTTTCTCGGCATATTCTGACTCCTACAGTGTGAATTTTTAATTTTCCACCTTTTTCAAGGTTTCTTGCTATATTCAGGTCCTACACTGTGAATTTTTAATTTTCCACCTTTTTCAGGTTTTTTCTCCATATTTGGGTTCCTTCACTGTGAGTTTTTAATTTTCTACTTTTTTTTTCATGGTTTCTTGCCATATTATGGGTCCGACAGTGTGAATTTTTAATTTTCACGTTTTTCAGGTTTTCTCACTATATTCTGGGTCCAATAGTGTGAATTATTAATTTTCACGTTTTTTTCTGGGTTTCTCGGCATATTCTGGGTCCGGTAGTGTGATTTTCTCATTTTTCCACAGTTTTCAAGTTTTTTCGTAATTCTGGGTCCTACCACAGTGTGATTTTCTCATTTTCCACCTTTTTCAGGTTTTCTTGCCATATTCCATGTCCTTCAGTGTGAATTTTTAATTTTCCACGTTTTTCAAGGTTTCTTGCCATATTCTGGTCCTACAGTGTGAATTTTGAATTTTCCCCATTTTTTAATGTTTCTCACCATATCCTGGGTCCTACAGTGTTAATATTTAATTTTCCATGTTTTTCAGGTTTTCTAGCCATAGTCTGGGTACTTCAGTGTGAGTTTTTAATTTTCCTGGTTTTTCAGGTTCTCTAGCCATATTCAAGGTTCTTCAGTGTGAATTTTTATTTTTCTACGTTTTTCAGGTTTTTTCATCATATTCTTGGTGCTACAGTGTGATTTTCTCATTTCCACGATTTTCAGGTTTTCTTGCCATATTCCAGGTCCTTCAGTGTGAATTTTTAATTTTCCACGTTTTTCATGGTTTCTCGCCATATTCTGGGTCCGACAGTGTAAATTTTTAATTTTAATGTTTTTCAGGGTTTCTCGGCATATTCTGGGTCCTGCAGAGTGATTTTCTCATTTCCATGTTTTTGAAGTTTTTTTCCTAAGTCTGGGTCCTACAGTGTGATTTTCTCATTTTCCACCTTTTTCAGGTTTTCGCGCTGTATCCGGGGTCCTTTCATGTGAGTTTTTTAATTTCTACATTTTTCAGGGTTTCTCGACATATTCTGGGTCATACAGTTTGAATTTTAAATTTTCCAAGTTTTTCAGGGTTTCTTGCCATATTCTGCGTCCTACAGTGTGAATTTTAAATTTTCCACGTTTTTCAGTGTTTCTCGCCATATTCTGGGTCCTACAGTGTGAATTTTTAATTTTAAAATTTTTTACGATTTTTTCGTCATATTCTGGGTCCTACAGTGTGATTTTCTCATTTCCACCTTTTTCAGGGTTTCTTGCCATATTCCAGGTCCTTCAGTGTGAATTTTTAATTTTCCACGTTATTCAGTGTTTCTTGCCATTATGTGGGTAATACAGTGTGAATTTTTAATTTTCCAATTTTTTCATGGTTTCTTGCCATATTGTGGATCCGACAGTGTGAATTTTTAATTTTCACGTTTTTCTGGGTTTCTCGGCATATTCTGGGTCCGGTAGTGTGATTTTCTCATTTTTCCACAGTTTTCAAGTTTTTTCGTAATTCTGGGTCCTACCACAGTGTGATTTTCTCATTTTCCACCTTTTTCAGGTTTTCTCGCCATATTCTGTGTTCTACAGTGTGATTATCTCATTTTCACCTTTTTCAGGTTTTCTTGCCATATTCCATGTCCTTCAGTGTGAATTTTTAATTTTCCACGTTTTTCAAGGTTTCTTGCCATATTCTGGTCCTACAGTGTGAATTTTGAATTTTCCCCATTTTTTAATGTTTCTCACCATATCCTGGGTCCTACAGTGTTAATATTTATTTTTCCATGTTTTTCAGGTTTTCTAGCCATAGTCTGGGTACTTCAGTGTGAGTTTTTAATTTTCCTGGTTTTTCAGGTTCTCTAGCCATATTCAAGGTTCTTCAGTGTGAATTTTTATTTTTCTACGTTTTTCAGGTTTTTTCATCATATTCTTGGTGCTACAGTGTGATTTTCTCATTTCCACGATTTTCAGGTTTTCTTGCCATATTCCAGGTCCTTCAGTGTGAATTTTTAATTTTCCACGTTTTTCATGGTTTCTCGCCATATTCTGGGTCCGACAGTGTAAATTTTTAATTTTAATGTTTTTCAGGGTTTCTCGGCATATTCTGGGTCCTGCAGAGTGATTTTCTCATTTCCATGTTTTTGAAGTTTTTTTCCTAAGTCTGGGTCCTAAAGTGTGATTTTCTCATTTTCCACCTTTTTCAGGTTTTCGCGCTGTATCCGGGGTCCTTTCATGTGAGTTTTTTAATTTCTACTTTTTTCAGGGTTTCTCGACATATTCTGGGTCATACAGTTTGAATTTTAAATTTTCCAAGTTTTTCAGGGTTTCTTGCCATATTCTGCGTCCTACAGTGTGAATTTTAAATTTTCCACGTTTTTCAGTGTTTCTCGCCATATTCTGGGTCCTACAGTGTGAATTTTTAATTTTAAAATTTTTTACGATTTTTTCGTCATATTCTGGGTCCTACAGTGTGATTTTCTCATTTTCCACGTTTTTCAAGTTTTTTCGTAATTCTGGGTCCTACAGATTGTTATTCTCATTTTCCACCTTTTTCAGGTTTTCTTGCCTTATTGGGTTCCTTCACTGTGAGTTTTTAATTTTCTACTTTTTTCAGGATTTCAAGCCATATTCTGGGTCATACAGTGTGAATTTTTAATTTTAAAAATTTTTACGATTTTTTCGTCATATTCTGGGTCCTACAGTGTGATTTTCTCATTTCCACGTTTTTCAGGGTTTTCTTGCCATATTCCAGGTCCTTCAGTGTGAATTTTTAATTTTCCACGTTTTTCAGTGTTTCTCGCCATATGTGGGTAATACAGTGTGAATTTTTAATTTTCCACTTTTTTCATGGTTTCTTGCCATATTGTGGATCCGACAGTGTGAATTTTTAATTTTCACGTTTTTCTGGATTTCTCGGCATATTCTGGGTCCTGCAGTGTGATTGTCTCATTTTCCACGTTTTTCAAGTTTTTTCGTAATTCTGGGTCCTATAGTGTGATTTTCTCATTTTCCACCCTTTTCAGGTTTTCGCACTGTATTAGGGTTCCTTTGTGTGAGTTTTTTATTTTCTACTTTTTTCAGGGTTTCTCGGTATATTCTGGGTCCTGCAGTGTGATTTTCTCATTTCCATGTTTTTGAAGTTTTTTCCTAATTCTGGGTCCTACAGTGTGATTTTCTCATTTTCCACATTTTTCAGGTTTTCGCGCAGTATCCCGGGTCCTTTTGTTTGAGTTTTTTAATTTCTACTTTTTTCAGGGTTTCTCGCCATATTCTGGATCCTACATAGTGTATTTTTAATTTTTGACGTTTTTCATGGTTTCTCTGCATATTCTGAGTCCTACAGAGTGACTTTCTCATTTTTGACCCTTTTCAAGTTTTTTAATAATTCTGGGTCCTATAGTGTGAGTTTCTCATTTTCCACCTTTTTCAGGTTTTCTCGCCATATTTGGGTCCTTCAGTGTGAATTTTTAATTTTCCACTTTTTTCAGGTTTTTTCGTCATATTCTGTGTTCTACAGTGTGATTTTCTCATTTCCAAGATTTTCAGGTTTTCTTGCCATATTCCAAGTCCTTCAGTGTGAGTTTTTAATTTTTTACTTTTTTTTTCAGGGTTTCTCACCATATTCTGGTTCCTACAGCGTGTATTTTTAATTTTCTACTTTTTCAGGGTTTCTCCTCATATTCTGGGTCCTACAGTGTGATTTTCTCATTTTCGACGTTTTTCAAGTTTTTTTGCAATTCTGGGTCCTACAGTGTGATTTTCTCTTTTTCTACCTATTTCAGGTTTTCTCGCCATATACATGGTCCTACAGTGTGAATTTTTAATTTTTAACGTTTATAAGGTTTTTTTTTTGTCATATTCTGGGTCCTACAGTATGATTTTCTTATTTTTCACCTTTTTCAGGTTTTCTCGCCATATTTCAGGTCCTTTGTGAGTTTTTTATTTTCGAGATTTTTCAGTGATTTTATCGCCATATTCTAGGTATTACAGTATGATATTCTCATTTTTCAATTCTTTCATGGTTTGTCACCATATTTCAGGTCCTACAGTGTGATTTTCTCATTTTCCACATTTTTCAGGATTTCTTGAAATATTCCAGGCTTTAAGTGTGATTTTTTTTAATTATCCACGTTTTTCAGTGTTTCTCGCCATATTCCAAGTCCTACTGTGTGCTTTTCTCATTTTCCATATATTTTAAAATATCTCGCCATATTCTAGGTCCGTCATTGTGAGTTTTAATTTTCGACATTTATCAGCGTTTATCGCTATATTCTAGGTATTACAGTAAGATATTCTCATTTTTCGACTTTTTCAGGGTTTCTCACCATATTCCAGGTCCTACAGTGTGATTTTCTCATTTTTCGACAAAAGTAGAAAATTAAAAATACACGCTGGAGTACCCAGAATATGGCGAGAAACCCTGAAAAAAGTAGAAAATTAAAAACTCACACTGAAGGACCCCAAATATAGCGAGAAAACCTGGAAAAGGTGGAAAATGAGAAAATCACACTGGAGGACCCAGAATTATGAAAAAAAATGAAAAAAGTGGAAAATGAGAAAAATCACACTGCAGGACCCAGAATATGCCAAGAAACCCTGAAAAACGTGAAAATTAAAAATTCACACTGTTGGACACAGAATATGTCGAGAATACATGAAAAGAGTGGAAAATTAAAAAATCACACTGTATTACGCAGAATATGGCGAGAAATACTGAAAAACGTGGAAAATTAAAAATTCACACTATAGGACCTGGAATATGGCAAGAAAACCTGAAAAACGTGGAAATGAGAAAAACATACTGTAGGACCCAGAATATGTCTAAAAATCCTGGAAACGTGGAAAATTAAAAATTCACACCAAAGGACCTGGAATATGGCGAGAAAACCTGAAAAATGTAGAAAAATAAAAATACACGCTGTAGGACCCAGAATATGGCGAGAAACCCTGAAAAAAGTAGAAAATTAAAAACTCAAACTGAAGGACCCCAAATATAGCGAGAAAACCTGAAAAAGGTGGAAAATGAGAAAATCATACTGTAGGACACAGTAATGCGAAAAAAATTGAAAAAAGTGGAAAATGAGAAAATCACATTGTAGGACCCCGAATATGCCGAGAAACCCTGAAAAACGTGGAAAATTAAAAATACACTCTGTACGACCCAGAATATGGCGAGAAACCCTGAAAAATGTAGAAAATTAAAAACTCACACTGAAGGACCCCAAATATAGCGAGAAAACCTGAAAAGGTGGAAAATGAGAAAATCATACTGTAGACACAGTAATGCGAAAAAAAAATTGAAAAAAGTGGAAAATGAGAAAATCACACTGTAGGACCCAGAATATGGCAAGAAACACTGAAAAGAGTAGAAAATTAAAACCTCACACTGAAGGACCTGGAATATGGCGATAAACACTGAAAAATGCCGAAAATTAAGGTCTCATACTGAAGGACTTGGAATATGGCGAGAGACCAAAAAAAAAAAAAACGTGGATAATTAAAAAATCACACTAAAGACCTGGAATATGGCAAGAAATCCTGAAAAATGTGGAAAATGAGAAAATCACAGTGTAGGACCTGGAATATGGTGAGAAACCCTGGAAAAGTCGAAAAATGAGTAAATCAAACTGTAGGTCCCAGAATATTGCGAGAAACCATGAAAAACGTGGATAATTAATTATTCAAACAGGGGGCTGGAATATGGCAAGAAATCCTGAAAAATGTGGAAATTGAGAAAATGGCACTGAAGGACCTGGAATATGGCGAGAAACTCTGAAAAACGTGGAAAATTAAAAAATCACATTGAAGGCCTTGAATATGTCAAGAAATCCTGAAAAATGTGGAAAATGAGAAAATCAGATAGTAGGACCTGGAATATGGTAGAAACCCCTATAAAGTCTAAAAATGAGAAAATCACACAGTAGGACCTGAAATATGGTGAGAAAACCTGTATAGTCGAATAATGAGAAAATCACACTGTAGGACCTGGAATATGGTGAGAAACCCTGAAAAACTCGAAAAATTAGAAAATCACACTGTAGGACCTGGAATCTGGTGAGAAACCCTGAAAATGTCGAAAAATGAGAAAATCATACTGTAGTACCTAGAATATGGCGATTAACCATGAAAAATGTCGAAAATTAAAAACTCACACTGAAGGACCTGGAATATGGCAAAAAATCCTGAAAAACAGGGAAAATGAGAAAAGAACACTGTAGGACTTGGAATAGGGTAAGAAACCCTGTATAGTCGAATAATGAGAAAATCACACAGTAGTACCTGGCGAGAAACCCTGAAAAACATGGATAATTAAAAACTCACACTGAAGAACAGGAATATGGTGAGAAATCCTGAAAAATGTGGAAAATGAGAAAATCACATCTTAGGACCTGGAATATGGTGATAAACCTTGAAAAAGTCGAAAAATGAGAAAATCACACTGTAGGACCTGAAATATGGTGACAAACCATGAAAATATCGAAAATTGAGAAAATCATACTGTAATACCTAGAATATGGCGATAAAAACACTGAAAAATCTTGATTATGGCGAGAAACCATGAAAAATTGGAAAATTAAAAATTCACACTGTGTTACCCATAATATGACAAAAAAAACCTGAAAAACGTGGAAAATTAAAAATTCACACTGAAGGACCCCGAATATGGCGAGAAAACCTGAAAAACGAGGAAAATTAAAAACTCACACTGAAGGACCCAGAATATTGCGAGAAAACCTGAAAAAAGTAGAAAATAAAAAAATCACAGAGAAGGACCCCAAATATGGGGAGAAAACCTGAAAAAGTGGAAAATGAGAAAATCACACTGTAGGACCCAGAATTACATAAAAACTCGAAAAACGTGGAAAATGAGAAAAATCACACTGCAGGATCCAGAATATGCTGAGAAACCCTGAAAAACGTGAAAATTAAAAATTCACACTGTCGGACACAGAAAAAGGCGAGAATCCATGAAAAAAGTGGACAATTAAAAATTCACACTGTATTACGCAGAATATGGCGAGAAATACTGAAAAACGTGGAAAATTAAAAATTCACACTGAAGGACCTGGAATATGGCAAGAAAACCTGAAAAACGTGGAAATGAGAAAATCATACTCTAGGACCCAGAATATGACTAAAAATCCTGGAAACGTGGAAAATTAAAAATTCACACCAAAGGACCGGGAATATGGCGAGAAAACCTGAAAAACAAGTAAAATTAAAAACTCACACTGAAGGACCCAGAATATGGCCAGAAAACCTGAAAAAAGTAGAAAATTAAAAATACATGCTGTAGTACCCAGAATATGGCTAGAAACCCTGAAAAAAGTAGAAAATTAAAAACTCACATTGAAGGACCCCAAATAGAGCAAGAAATCCTGAAAAAGGTGGAAAATGAGAAAATCATACTGTAGGACACAGAAATGCGAAAAAAATTGAAAAAAGTGGAAAATGAGAAAAATCACACTGTAGGACCCAGAATATGCCCAGAAAACCTGAAAAACGTTGAAAATTAAAAATACACTCTGTAGGATGCAGAATATGGCAAGAAACCATGAAAAAATTGGAAAATTAAAAACTCACACTGAAGGACCCCGATTATGGCGAGAATACGTGAAAAAGGTGGAAAATGAGAAAAATCACACTGAAGGACCCAGATTAATGAAAAAACTTGAAAAACTTGGAAAATGAGAAAATCACACTGCAGGACCCAGAATATTCCGAGAAACCCTGAAAATCGTGAAATTTAAAATTTCACACTATGGGACCCAGAATATGGCCCTGCCTTGCCTAGCCTAGCTTAGCCCTGCCTAGCCCAGCCTAGCCCAGCCTAGCCCTGCCTATCCCAGCCCTCCCTAGCCCTGTCTTGCCAATCCCTGCCTAGCCCTGCCTTGCCAAGCCCTGCCTAGTCCTGCCTTGCCAAGCCCTGCCTAGCCCAGCCCTTCCCTGCCTAGCCTAGCCCTGCCCTGCCTGACCCTGTTTTTAACCAGGCTGGCGTCGAACTCAGAAACTGACTGCCTCTGCCTCCAGAGTGCTCTCATTAAGAGCTCGAGCCACCACTGACTGTTGGGTTTTCTAAGTCTTACATTGGTATGGTGTCTGTTTCTCAGCTGTGAAACCCTAATTAAGACATGTAGTCAGTCCTAGGTCAGCCATAGCTACAGAGTGAGGCATTATCTAAAACAAAACAAAACAAAACAAAAAATAGAAATAATAAAATAAATAAATTAAGCAACCACATGATATCTTTTCTTTCTTTAGATGATACTCAGAGCTTGAAGCAGTTCACCCATGAGACCTCAGCTCTGGACATTGAGACTGTTTTCCTAACAAGTATTATGGCTGAACCTGCGGGGTTTTACTGCTGAGTTGTGTCCCCCACTTAAAAAAAAAAAGTTGTTTTCAAAGGCTGCAGAATCTTAGCACTGTTGCTTGTTACAGTTGAGTCACAGCCCTGAACTTTCAGTGGTAGTTAAAAGCACTGAGATGGGCTTCCTATAGACATAAAAGGCCAATTCTTTGTTATTAAAAAGTTAATCTGGATTCCCCCACCCCCTGGCATCCTAAGAATTCCTAGAAAGGTAGACAGGGACATGGGCAGAAGGGTGCAAGGCTACTGGTGTTTGTAAGTGGTAACAGAAGGCTTTCTCTAGTTGGTACCCTACCCCAAGTTACACTGTCACTTCTTTTTCCTTGTTGTTGTTTTGTCGGTTTGTATTCTCTACATAGCCCCTTTCCCTTCCTAACCTTGGTGGTCCTGAACCTTACTGTCCTTGAACTCAGTGATTTGCCTGTCTTGCTGGGATGAAACTGTGAGCTACCATCCAGAAGGAAGCACCCTGCTGAGGTTAGATTGGGGTCTCTTCCAGTTTCCTCTATGAATATGCATATGGCATGCCTGGTCTTTTTTTTACTTTTCCTTTTCTTTTTAAAGATTTATTTATTTATTATATTTAAGTATGCTGTAGCTATCTTCAGACACTCCAGAAGAGGGTGTCAGGTTCTGAAGAATCTAAATCATTCTTATTGTCTGCATATGATGTATATAAACACAGCCTCACATATACTCAAAAAAAATAATGAAAGATGGGATACAGAGAGGGCTCAACAATTAAGAGAATTGTCTCCTCTTCCAGAGAACCTGGGCTCAATTACCATTATATATATGGTGGCCCATCTCCAGTTCCAGGGGATCTAATACTCTGTTCTGGAGTCTGTGGGCACAGCATACACATGCAAAACACCCTCACACTAAAAATAAAATAGATCATTGAGAGAGAGGAGAGAGAGGGGGTGAGAGAGAGGGGAGGTAATCATACCTCCTGACAAGTTTGAAGACCTGAGCTTCATCACTTACACAAATAAATAAATGCAAAATATTTTTTATAAATAAACTCTGCCATTTACCTTTAAAAATTCCTAGAAAACAAGTTCTATGAGCAACAGTTATATTTACTATATCTAAAGGACAGTCATGAGCATATTCTCTAAATAGAAAAAGGTCTGTTAGTCTTAGAAATGGAAAAGACAAACCAAGGAAGGTTTGCAATTACATAATGAGGCAGCTCAGCCCAGCTCTTAGGTTGGAAATAAGACTCGAGAATAGGATACACCTGAAGACAGACAGCCATTGCTTTTTGTTTTGGAGGCTGAAAGGATACACCTGAAGACAGCCATTGTTGTGTGTGCTTGATGGTAATCTGGTAATTTTTTTTTCTTAATTTTTAAAAACTTTTTATCCTTTTTCTTTCTTTCTTTCTTTCTTTCTTTCTTTCTTTCTTTCTTCTTTCTTTCTTTCTTTTTTCTTTCTTTCTTTCAATTATTATTTTTTTCTCAGAACAGGTTTCTCTGTGCAGCCCTGGCTGACTTGGAACTCCCTCTGTAAGCCAGGGTGACCTTGAATGCAGAAATCTGCCTGAGGCTAAAGGTGAGTTCCACAATTGCCTCAGCTCTACTCTAATTCTGTGTATGTTTGTATATATGTATGAATAGAAGTAATATTAATCCATTAATATCTCTTTTTCCTAAAATTCATGTCATTCCTCCTTATCTTTCTCTCTCACTCCCTGTGAGTGTGCATGTTTGTGTTAGTCTAGGGTACACAGATTAAAGAAACCATATTTCCCACGGATTCTTAGAAATAAACAAGGAAGCCGGGTGTGGTGGAGCACCCCTTTAATCCCAGCACTTCGCAGGCAGAGGCCGGCAGATTTCTGCATTCCAGGCCATCCTGGTCTACAGAGTGAGTTCTAAGACACCCAGGGCTACACAAAGAAACACTGTCTTGAACGCCCCTCCCTCCTAAAAATAATAAAGAAGTAATAGACAAAAAGCAAGAGAAAAACATGTGGCCATGGCTGCTGGTGGCTTTTCAGTGATTCCTGACCCTTCTGCACTGGATTCAGTTAAGTTCTATTCCACTAGTAGCTGGGAAAGAAGGGGAAGAAACAGAAGCAACCTGGAACAATAGATGTGTTGACAGTCAGCCATCTTGAGAAGGGTGGTCAGTCAGCAGACAAGATGGCCGCCATCCACATGTCGCCTTTCAGCATGGTGAGGTCAATGTGTCAATGTTCAACCGAGTGACAGAACAAGGAATTAGACATGCAGACAACAGACATGCAGGCACACCACCTCCCTTCCCTTCTGTTGTTTGGTAAAAGACACACAATTTTTATTATTTACAGTAATCCTTAAAAAGCTCTCTGACAGCCTCACAGATATCTACTTTCTATGTGATTAGAATTTTTTTTTTAAATTAATTCTCAGGAGTTGCATGGTGACTTGTTCTAGGTTATGGTGCCCTCTTCTGAAATGTAGTCATATAGGCAGCAGATACAGCACACACACACACACACACACACTTACATTGAAAACTAATAGTAATAATAACAACAAACAAACAAGCAAGCAAGCAAACAAACAAGCAAACAAATATATAAATAAGAGGGAAAAAGAGATTCTGGCTTCTGCCAGGCTGTGTGGGTGGCAAAGGCAGGCAGGCAGAGAGGACCTCTGTGAGTTTGAGGCTACCCAAGCCTACACTGATAGTTCCAGAACAGACTGCCTGGGCTACACCAAGAGAAACCCTACCTCGAGGCAAAAGAAAACAAAAGCAGAGAAGGTTCTGGCTTTTATTTTACTGATCTGTCTGTCTGTCTTTCTTTCACCAGGCTGGCCTCGAACTCAGAAACTGACTGCCTCTGCCTCCCGAGTGCTCTCATTAAGAGCTTGAGCCACCCTGAATGTCGGGTTTTCTAAGTCTTACCTTGCTCTTGGTGTCTGTTCTCAGCTGTGAAACCCTAATTAACACATGTAGTCAGTCCTGGGTCATCCAGAGCTTCAGACTGAAGCCTTATCTAAAACCAAATAAAACAAAACAAAACAACAAATAGAAATAATAAAATACATAAATTAAGCAACCACATCATATCTTTTCTCTCTCTAGATGGTACTCAAAAATTGCAGCAGTTTGCCTGTGAGACCTCAGCTCTGGACACTGAGGCTGTTTCCCTACGAAGTAATAGGGCTGAACTTGAGGAGCTCTACAGCTCAGTTGTGTCCCCTGCTTTTTTAAAAAAAGAGTTGTTTTCAAAGGCTGCAGGTTATTACCACTGTTGCTTTTTACAGATGAATTATATCCCTGAACTTTCAATGGTACTTAAAGGCACAGACAGGTGCTTCCTATAGACATAAGAGCCCAAGTCTTGTGGTCATGACCAGTGGTAATAACCTGGGCGGAAGGGTACAAGGCTTCTTGTGTTTGTAAGTGGTAACAGAAGGCTTTCTCTTGTTGGTACCCTATCACAAGCTACACTGCCTATTCTTTTTCCTGGTTAGTGTTTCCTTGCTTTGTTTTCACTACATAGCTCCTTCTTCTTCATAGCATTGGCTGTCCTGAACCAGGCAGTCCTTGAAATCAGTGATTTGCCTGTCTTGCGGGTTTACACTCTGAGCTACTATCCAGAGGGAAGCAACCTGCTGAGGTTAGACTGCTCTCTCTCCAGGTTTCCCCTATGAACATGCAAATGGCAGTCCTGCCTGGTCTTTCTTTTTTTATCCTTTTTACAAAATGTTTGTTTACTTATTTATTTATTTATTTATTTATTTATTTATTTATTTATTAGATATAAGTACACTGTAGCTGTCTTCAGACACTCCAGAAGAGGGTGTCAGATTCTGGAGAATCTAAATCCCTCTTATGGTCTGCATATGGTGTACATAAACACAGCCTCACATATACTTCTAAAAATTTAAAGATGGGTGGGGCCACTGAAAGGGCTCAACAATTAACAGCATTGTCTCCTCTTCCAGAGAACCTGGGCTCAACTACCAGCAACTATATGGTGGCCCATCTCCAGTTACAGGGGATCTGATACTCTGTTCTGGCTTCTGTGGGCACTGTATACACATGTAAAACCCCCTTACACTAAAAATAAAATACATCATTGAGAGAGAGGAAAGAGGGCTTTTGAGAGAGAGAGAGGGGATTTCATCGTACCTCTTGACAGGTTTGAAAAATCAGAGCTTCATCACTCACACAAATAAATAACTGCAAAATATTTTTTAAACAAACTCTGCCATTTACCCTTAAAAATATCAAGAAAACAAGTAAGTTCTATGAGCAACAGTTATATTGACTGTATCTAAAGGATAGTCATGAGCATATTCTCTAAACAGAAAAAGGTCTGGTAATCTTAGAAATGGAAACGAGAAACCAAGTATTTCTTCAAATAAAAGCATACAGTAAGTGAACATTTAAAACTACAAGAGGCTACAGTGTGGCATGGCGGTGGAGATTGTTCCAACCTTGGGAAAGTCAAACGTGAACCCCTTTAAGTTGGGGTTGCAGGAAGGTGATGATTGGTTCCTTCCTATGCTGGTTCTTTTGTGCCTCTTCCTTCCACGATTAGGAAGATTTGCAATTACATAATGAGGCAGCTCAGCCAAGCCCTTAATTTGGAAATAGGACTAGAGGATAGGATACACCTGAAGACAGACAGCCATTGCTCTGTGTTCTTGATGCTTCAATGGAAGCATCTAGTATTCTGTGTGCAGTGTGATAGGTCCCATTCCAGAGGCATAGGTAAGAACCAGATTCCTGGCACTCTGACAGAAAAGGACCTAGGAGAAGCCCCGAGGGTGGGTGTGGATAGGACATTGCCTGAGCCTCCTTTGGCTCAGATCCATACCCCTGGATTGGTTGGACCCTCACTAGGATCCCCAAATTAACCCTACTGACATCTAGGTTAGTCATTTGAGCTCTAGTTGGATTCCCTTGACGGACCTGTTCGCCCCTATGGCCACCCTAAGTCAGCTCCCAGATCCTGTGCCACCTAGGCTCAGACTTGACACACTATCTCTGTTAACAACAAAATCAGGGTGCCAGACTCACAGGAGACATTTCTTACATTTAGATTACATTCAGTTTGGGGGAAACAGAGGACAACACAGATGTTGGTTGAGGCCAATATACAGTTTAGTAAGCAAATACTGATCATATGTGCAAAGACCTGCTACAGCGATGGAAACAGGTTTAACCATGCTGCTCCAGTGCCAGCCATGGCTTTGCCTGTCTGCATTGTATTTCTATGATATGCCAACGGAGCAGGTGCTCACCAAGGATTTGCTCTGGGGATGCTTACCCAGTGGTGGTCACAATTAGTAAACTTCTAAGCTAAAGAACAGATCCCCGTCTAGCAGAGTCATTAGAGCATGAGATTATTAATCTCAGGTTCATTGGTTTGAGCCCAAAGTTGGACGAGATGTTATTTTAGTTGGGTCTCGACTGGAGACAATGCTGGCACTTCCCAGGAGTGCCCCATGGTTGGGGTTCTGCTTTCTGTATCTCTGACATTAGAACTGGAGGTAGGGAGCATTTGGTGGGTCTTTTGCTCTGCTTGAAGCAGCACTGGGTGTACTAAATTGCAGTGAGTGCAAGTGTTACAGACTCTACACTAGTTTTGACATTCTCGAGCAATTGGGGCACTGGGTAGTCTTGGATTACCCTTTTCAGGTAGATCTGAAACTCAATTCTTTTGGTGTTTACTGAATTCAACCAGAAGATTCCAAGATATCCCTCTTAGAAAGACTAGCTGGAGCTTCTCTTTAAGGCTTGTTGGTCCTACCCCTAGAGGATTCTCGCTTAGGGTCTGAGAGGATCTTCCTAGGTTCATATCTTGGACCAGTCTTCTTCTTTTGCCAATCAAACCCTGAGGATTAAAAGTCAACCTGGCAGATAAAAACTGCTTTGAAATTTGCCAGTAGCCCTTAAGTGCAAATCTGGTTCCAGATCACTAGCCTTTAATCATCACTAGTTTGCTTGGGTCCAACCTACAGGACCCAAAAAGTAGTCAAGAGCCTGTGACCTCTTCAGATTTGCCGGACTAGCATTTTTCAGGTCCCCTGGTGCGCAGATCAAAGAAAGGAGAGGTGCTGCCAAACCTGGCTAGGGTCTCACCTTTGCGAATCTGCCTTGGAACTTCCCTTTTTTCCATAATCTCCATAAAAAGGCAAACGATTTATACATTTAAGAAGTCCTTGCACTTCGGATAGGAAACATACTCCAAGAACCACAATCAGCCCTCTGGCCTCTGTAGAGTCCTGACTGAGCCTGGGTCTCCCAGCTCAGTATTTTGAAATCACAAGGTGGATTCCTGTGCAGAGAATGAATAGATGCGAGTAGGAGGAATGAGTCCTTCTAGGGTTCTGTGAGCTGGAAGGCGCAGTGTGGATTTGACCGAACAAGCCTTAGATTCTGCCAAATTTTCACCACTGGGTAAACTGCCAGATACCATGAAAGAAGAGAGGGACTCCTCTAAGGAGTCGCTTCGGGCATCTCTCTGGGGTGGGAGGCTTTATTCGAACCCTGATACCTCTGGTTCTCTGGTGTCTACACTTCGAGGCTCCCGGCGAAATCTTCAAGGCCAGGCTTCCAAGGTGGCATTCAGTCCTGCTACTGTACGTGTGGGATGCAGAGAAGGCCCTGATTTCTTCTATCCAGCCTTACAGAATCAGCTGAGCTCTTTCCTTTTTAAGTAGGGGGCTGTCCCAACTTCTCTCTCAGCATGACTTTCATGCGCTTAGCTAATAGGCAAAATTTTAATTTTCCACGTTTTTCAGGTTTTTTCTTCATATTTTGGGTCCTACAGTGTGATTTTCTCATTTTCGACATTTTTCAAGTTTTTTCACAATTCTGGGTCTTACAGTGTGATTTTCTCATTTTTCCCCTTTTTCGGGTTTTCTCTCCATATTCTGAGTCCTTCAGTGTGAGTTTTTAATTTTCCACGTTTTTCAGGTTTTTTCGTCATATTCTGGGTCCTACAGTGTGATTTTCTCATTTCCACATGTTTCAGGTTTTCTTGCCATGTTCCACGTCCTTCAGTGTGACTTTTATTTTCCACGTTTTTCAGTATTTCTCGCCATATTCTGGGTAATACAGTGTGAATTTTTAATTTTCCTCTTTTTTCATGGTTTCTCGCCATATTGTGTGTCCGACATTGTGAATTTTAATTTTCACGTTTTTCAGGGTTTCTCGGCATATTCTGGGTGCTGCAATGTGATTTCCTCATTTTCCTCGTGTTTCAAGTTTTTTCGTAATTCTGGGTACTACAGTGTTATTTTCTCATTTTCCACCTTTTTCAGGTTTTCTCGCCATATTTCGGGTCCTTCCGTGTGAGTTTGTAATTTTCTATTTTTTTTTCAGGGTTTCTGGCTATATTCTGGGTCCTACAGCGTGTAGTTTTAATTTTCCAAGTTTTCCGGGTTTCTAGGCATATTCTGGGTCCTACAGTTTGATTTTCTCATTTTCGACGATTTTCAAGCTTTTTCGCAATTCTGGGTACTACAGTGTGATTATTATCATTTTTCAACTTTTTCAGGTGTACTCGCCATATGGGGGGTCCTTCAGTATGAATTTTTAATTTTCTACTTTTTTCAGGTTTTCTCACCATTTTGGGGTCCTTCAGTGTGAGTTTTTAATTTTCTAATTTTTCAGGGTTTCTTGACATATTCTGTGTCTTACATCGTGTTTTTTTTTTAATTTTCCACGTTTTTCAGGTTTTTTCGTCATATTCTGGGTCCTACAGTGTGATTTTCTCATTTTCGACATTTTTCAACTTTTTTCACAATTCTTGGTCCTACAGTGTGACATTCTCATTTTCCACCTTTTTCAGGTTTTCTCGCGATATTCTTGGTCCTTCAGTGTGAGTTTTTAATTTTCCACGTTTTTCAGTTTTTTTAGTCATATTCTGGATCCTACACTGTGATTTTCCCATTTCCAAGTTTTTCAGGTTTTATTGCCATATTTCTGGTGTATTTTTAATATTCCACATTTTCAGTTTTATTCGCCATATTCCGGGTCCTTCAGTGTGAATATTTTGTTTTCCATTTTTTTCTGTTTTTTTGGTCATATTCTGGGTCCTTCAGTGTGAATTTTTAATTTTCCTCGTTTTTCAATATTTCTCAGAATATTCTGGGTAATACAGTGTGAATTTTTAATTTTCCACTTTTTTCATGGTTTCTCGCCATATTCTGTGTTACACAGTGTGAATTTTTATTTTTCATGTTTTTCAGGGTTTCTCGGCATATTTTTGTTCCTGCAGTGTGATTTTCTCATTTTCAACGTTTTTCAAGTTTTTTTCTAATTCTGGGTCCTACAGTGTGAATTTCTCATTTTCCACCTTTTTCAGGTTTTCTTGCCATATTTGGGGTCCTTCAGTGCGAGTTTATAATTTTCTACTTTTTTCAGGTTTTCTCGCCATATTCTGGGTAATACAGTGTGAATTTTTAATTTTCCTCTGTTTTCATGTTTTCTCCTATATTCTCTGTCTGACAGTGTGAATTTTTTATTTTCACGTTTGTCAGGGTTTCTCGGCATATTCTGTGTCCTGCAGTGTGATTTTCTCATTTTTCACGATTTTCAATTTTTTTCGTAAGTCTGGGTCCTACAGTGTGATTTTTTCATTTTCCACTTTTTTCAGGTTTTCTCGCCATATTTGGGTTCCTTCAGTGTGAGTTTTTAATTTTCTACTTTTTTCAGGGTTTCTCGCCATGTTCTGGGTCCTACAGCGTGTATTTTTAATATTCCACATTTTCAGTTTTTCTCGCCATATTCCGGGTCCTTCTGTGTGAATATTTTGTTTTCCAAGTTTTTCTGTTTTTTTGGTCATATTCTGGGTCCTACAGTGTGAATTTTTAATATTCTACTTTTTTCATGGTTTCTTGCCATATTCTGGGACTGATAATGTGAATTTTTAATTTTCACCTTTTCCAAGGTTTCTCGGCATATTCTGGTTCCTGCAGTGTGATTTTCTCATTTTCCACCTTTTTCAGGTTTTCTCGCCATATTTGGGGTCCTTCATTATGAGTTTTTACATTTCTAATTTTTCAGGGTCTCTCGGCATATTCTGGGTCCTACAGTGTGATTTTCTAATTTTCGATGTTTTTCAAGTTTTTTCCCAATTCTGGGTCCTACAGTATGATTATTCTCATTTTTTACCTTTTTCAGGTTTTCTGGCCATATTCCGTGTCCTTCACTGTGAATTTTTAATTTTTCCACGAATTTCAGTATTTCTCACCATATTCTTGGTAATACAGTGTGATTTACTCATTTTCCACTTTTTACATGGTTTCTTGCCATATATTGGGTCCGACAGTGTGAATTTTTAATTTTCACGTTTTTCAGGGTTTCTTGGCACATTCTGGGTCCTGCAGTGTGATTTTTTCATTTTCCACGTTTTTCAAGTTTTATAGTCATTCCGGTCCTACAGTGTGATTTTCTAATTTTCCACCTATTTCTTGTTTTCTTGCCATATTAGGGATCCTTCACTGTGAGTTTTTAATTTTCTACTTTTTTCAGGGTTTCTCACCATATTTTGGGTACGATAGTGTGAATTTTTAATTTTCACGTTTTTCAGGGTTTCTCGACATATTCTGGTTCCTGCAGTGTGATTTTCTAATTTTCCACGTTTTTCAAGTTTTTTCGTAATTCTGGGTCCTATAGTGTGATTTTCTCATTTTCCACCTTTTTCAGGTTTTCTTGCCATATTTGGGATACTTCACTGTCAGTTTTTAATTTTGTACTTTTTTCAGGGTTTCTTGCCATATTCTGGGTCCTTCATTGTGAGTTTTTAATTTTCTACTTTTTTCAGGGTTTTTCGCCATATTCTGGGTCCTACAGAGTTTATTTTTAATTTTCCACGTTTTTTAGGGTTTCTCACAATATTCTGGGTTCTTCAGGGTGATTTTTTTCATTTAGAACCTTTTTCAAGTTTTTTTGCAATTCTGGGTCCTACAGTGGGATTATTCTCAATTTACACCCTTTTCAGGTTTTCTCGCCATAATCTGGGTTCTTCAGTGTGAGTTTTTAATTTTCCTTGTTTTACAGGTTTTCTCGCCATATTCTGGGTCCTCAGTGTGAGTTTTTGATTTTCCTTGTTTTTCAGGTTTTCTGGCCATATTCTGGGTCCTTCAGTGTGAGTTTTTAATTTTCTACTTTTTTCAGGGTTTTTCGCCATATTCTGGGTCCTACAGCGATTATATTTAATTTTCCATATTTTTCAGGGTTCCTGCAATATTCTGGGTTCTACAGGGTGATTTTTTTCATTTATAACCTTTTTCAAGTTTTTTGGCAATTCTGGGTTCTACAGTGGGATTATTCTCAATTTACACCTTTTTCAGGTTTTCTTGCCATAATCTGGGTTCTTCAATGTGAGTTTTTAATTTTCCTTGTTTTTCAGGTTTTCTCGCCATATTCTGGGTCCTTCAGTGTGAGTTTTTAAATTTCCTTGTTTTTCAGGTTTTCTGGCCATATTCTGTTTCCTTCAGTGTGAGTTTTTAATTTTCCTTGTTTTTCAGGTTTTCTTGCCATATTCCGGGTCCTTCACTGTGAATTTATAATTTTCCAAGTTTTCCAGGTTTTTTCGTCATATTCAGGGTCCTACAGTGTGATTTTCTCATTTCCATGTTTTTTCAGGTTTTCTTGCCATTTTCCAGGTCCTTCAGTGTGAATTTTTAATTTTTCCACGAATTTCAGTATTTCTCACCATATTCAGGGTCCTACAGTGTGATTTTCTCATTTTCCACTTTTTTCATGGTTTCTTGCCATATATTGGGTCCAACAGTGTGAATTTTTAATTTTCATGTTTTTCAGGGTTTCTCGGCACATTCTGGGTCCTCCAGTGTGATTTTTTCATTTTCCACGTTTTTCAAGTTTTTTAGTCATTCTGGGTCCTACAGTGTGATTTTCTACTTTTCCACCTATTTCTAGTTTTCTTGCCATATTTGGGATCCTTCACTATGAGTTTTTAATTATCTACTTTTTTCTGGGTTTCTCACCATATTCTGGGTGCGATAGTGTGAATTTTTAATTTTCACGTTTTTCAGGGTTTCTCGGCATATTTTGTGTGCTGCAGTGTGATTTTCTCATTTTCCACGTTTTTCAAGTTTTTTTCTAATTCTGGGTCCTACAGTGTGAATTTCTCATTTTCCACCTTTTTCAGGTTTTCTTGCCATATTTGGGGTCCTTCAGTGCGAGTTTATAATTTTCTACTTTTTTCAGGATTTCTCGCCATATTCTGGGTAATACAGTGTGAATTTTTAATTTTCCTCTGTTTTCATATTTTCTCCTATATTCTCTGTCTGACAGTGTGAATTTTTAATTTTTACGTTTTTCAGGGTTTCTCGGCATATTCTGTGTCCTGCAGTGTGATTTTCTCATTTTTCAGGTTTTTCAAGTTTTTTCGTAATTCTGGGTCTTACAGTGTGATTTTCTCATTTTCCACTTTTTTCAGGTTTTCTCTCCATATTTGGGTTCCTTCAGTGTGAGTTTTTAATTTTCTCCTTTTTTCAGGGTTTCTCGCCATGTTCTGGGTCCTATAGCTTGTATTTTTAATATTCCACATTTTCAGTTTTTCTCGCCATATTCCGGGTCCTTCAGTGTGAATATTTTATTTTCCAAGTTTTTCTGGTTTTTTTTTTTTTGGTCATATTCTGGGTCCTACAGTGTGAATTTTTAATTTTCTACCTTTTTCATGGTTTCTCGCCATATTCTGGGACTGATAATGTGAATTTTTAATTTTCACCTTTTCCAAGGTTTCTTGCCATATTCTGGTTCCTGCAGTGTGGTTTTCTCATTTTCCACCTTTTTCAGGTTTTCTTGCCATATTTGGGGTCCTTCAGTATGAGTTTTTAGATTTCTAATTTTTCAGGGTTTCTTGGCATATTCTTGGTCCTACAGTGTGATTTTCTAATTTTCGATGTTTTTCAAGTTTTTTCCCAATTCTGTGTCCTACAGTATGATTATTCTCATTTTTTACCTTTTTCAGGTTTCTCACCATATTCTGGGTCCTTCAGTGTGAGTTTTTAATTTTCCTTGTTTTTCAGGTTTTCTCGCCATATTCTGGGCCCTTCACTGTGAATTTTTAATTTTTCTACGAATTTCAGTTATTTCTCACCATATTCTTGGTAATACAGTGTGATTTTCTCATTTTCCACTTTTTTCATGGTTTCTTGCCATATATTGGGTCCGACAGTGTGAATTTTTAATTTTCACGTTTTTCAGGGTTTCTTGGCACATTCTGGGTCCTGCCGTGTGATTTTTTTCATTTTCCAAGTTTTTCAAGTTTTTTAGTCATTCTGGTCCTACAGTGTGATTTTCTAATTTTCCACCTATTTCTTGTCTTCTTGCCATATTTGGGATCCTTCAGTGTGAGTTTTAAATTTTCTACTTTTTTCATGGTTTCTCACCATATTCTGGGTGCGATAGTGTGAATTTTTAATTTTCACGTTTTTTCTGGGTTTATCGGCATATTCTGGGTCCTGCAGTGTGATTTTCTAATTTTCCACGTTTTTCAAGTTTTTTCGTATTTCTGGGTCCTACAGTGTGTTTATTCTCATTTTCAAACTTTTTCAGGTTTTCTTGCCATATTCGGGGTCCTTCAAGTGTGAATTTTTAATTCTCCACGTTTTTCAGGGTTTTTCATCATATTCAGGTTCCTACAGTGTGATTTTCTCATTTCCACGTTTTTCAGGTTTTCTTGATGTATTCCAGGTCCTTCAGTGTGAATTAAATTTTCCCCGTTTTTCAGTATTTCTTGCCATATTCTGTGTAATACAGTGTGAATTTTTAATTTTCCACTTTTTTCATAGTTTCTTGCCATATTCTGTGTCCGACTGTGTGAATTTTTAATTTTCGCGTTTTTCAGGGTTTCTCGGCATATTCTGGGTCCTGCAGTGTGATTTTCTCATTTTCCAGGTTTTTCAAGTTTATTCATAATTTTGGGTCCTACAGTGTGATTTTTCTCATTTCCCACCTTTTTCAATTTTTCTCGCCATATTTGGGGTCCTTCAGTGTGAGTTTGTAATTTTCTACTTTTTTCGGCTTTTCTCGCCATATTCTGGGTCCCACAGCGTGTATTTTTAATTTTCCAGGTTTTCAGTTTTTCTCGGCATATTCTGGGTCCTACAGAGTGATTTTCTCATTTTCGAAGTTTTTCAAGTTTTTTCGTAATCTTTGTTCTACAGTGTGATTATTCTAATTTTCAACCTTTTTCAGGTTTTCTCGCCATATTCCGGGTCCTTCAGTAAGAATTTTTAATTTTCTACTTTTTTCAGGTTTTCTTGCCATATTCTGGGTCCTTCAGTGTGAGTTTTTTTTTTTTTTTTTTTTTTTGGTTTTTTGAGACAGGGTTTTTCTGTGTAGCCCTGGCTGTCCTGGCACTCACTTTGTAGACCAGGCTGGCCTCGAACTCAGAAATCCGCCTGCCTCTGACTCCCTAGAGCTGATATTAAAGGCTTGCTCAGTGTGAATTTTTAATTTTCTACATTTTTCAGGTTTTTCTGTCATATTCTGGGTCCAGAGTGTGATTTTCTCATTTCTGCGTTTTTCAGGTTTTCTTGCCATATTCCAGGTCCTTCAATGTGAATTTTTAATTTTCCACGTTTTTCAGTATTTCTCGCCATATTCTGGGTAATACAGTGTGAATTTTTAAGTTTCCACTTTTTTCATGGTTTCTGTCCATATTCTGTACCCGATAGTGTGATTTTTTAATTTTCACGTTTTTCACCGTTTCTCAGCATATTCTGGGTGCTGCAGTGTGATTTTCACTTTTTCCACTTTTTTCAAGTTTTTTTCCTAATTTGGGGTCCTACAGTGTGATTTTCTCACTTTCCACCTTTTTCTGGTTTTCTCGCCATATTTGGGGTCCTTCAGTGTGAGTTTTTAATATTCTACTTTTTTCAGGGTTTCTCGCCATAATCTGGGTCCGACAGTGTGAATTTTTAATTTTCACGTTTTTCAGGGTTTCTCAGCATATTCTGGGTCCTGCAGTGTGATTTTCTCATTTTACACCTTTTTCAAGTTTTTTGTAATTCTGGTTCCTACAGTTTGATTTTCTCATTTTCCACCTTTTTCAGGTTTTCTCGCCATATTCTGGGTCCCTCAGTGTGAGTTTTTAATTTTCCTCGTTTTTCTGGTTTTCTCACCATATTCCGGGTCCTTTACTGTGAATTTATAATTTTCCAAGTTTTTCAGGTTTTTTCGTCATATTCAGGGTCTTACAGTGTGATTTTCTCATTTCCAAGTTTTTCAGGTTTTTTTGCCATTTTCCAGGTCCTTCAGTGTGAATTTTTAATTTTTCCACGAATTTCAGTATTTCTCACCATATTCTGTGTCCTACTGTGTGATTTTCTCATTTCCAGGTTTTTCAGGTTTTCTTGCCATATTCCAGGTCCTTCAGTTTGAATTTTTAAGTTTCCACGTTTTTCTGTATTTCTCGCCATATTCTGGGTAATACAGTGTGAGTTTTTAATTTTCCTCTGTTTTCATGTTTTCTCCTATATTCTCTGTCTGACAATGTGAATTTTTAATTTTCACGTTTTTCTGGGTTTCTCGGCATATTCTGGGTCCTGCAGTGTGATTTTCTCATTTTCCACGTTTTTCAAGTTTATTGGTAATTTTGGGTCCTACAGTGTGATTTTCTCATTTTCCACCTTTTTCAGTTTTCTGGCCATATTTGGGGTCCTTCAGTGTGAGTTTGTAATTTTCTACTTTTTTCGGCTTTTCTCGCCATATTCTGGGTCCCACAGAGTGTATTTTTAATTTTTCAGGTTTTCAGAGTTTCTCGGCATATTCTGGGTCCTACAGTGTGATTTTCTCATTTTCGAAGTTTTTCAAGTTTTTTCGTAATCTGGGTTCTACATTGTGATTATTCTCATTTTCAACCTTTTTCAGGTTTTCTCGCCATGTTCTGGGTCCTTCTATGAGAATTTTTAATTTTCCACGTTTTTCAGGTTTTTTCGTCATATTCTGGGTCTTACAGTGTGATTTTCTCATTTCCACCTTTTTCAGGTTTTCTTGCCGTATTTCTCGCCATATTATGTGTAATAGTGTGTGAATTTTTAATTTTCCACTTTTTCATGGTTTCTCGCCATAATCGAGATTTTTCAGTGTTTTTATTGCCATATTCTAGGTATTACAGTATGATTTTCTCATATTTCGATCCTTTAATGGTTTTTCACCATATTTCAGGTCCTACAGTGTGATTTTCTCATTTTTCGACTTTTTCAAGGTTTATCACCATATTCCAGGTCCTACAGTGTGATTTTCTAATTTTCCACATTTTTCAGGATTTCTCGCCATATTCCAGTTCTTCAGTGTGAGTTTTTAATTATCCATGTTTTTCAGGGTTTCTCGCCATATTCCAGGTACTACAGTGTGATTTTCCCATTATTCGACTATACAGGGTTTCTCACCCTATTCCAAGTCCTAAAGTGTTCTTTTCTCATTTTCCCTATTTTTCAGGATTTCTCTCCCTATTCCAGGTCCTTCAGTGTGAGTTTTTAATTTTCCAAGATTTTCTCTGTTTCTTGCCACATTCCAGGTCCTTCAGTGTGAGTTTTTAATTTTCGACATTTTTCATGGTTAATCGCCATATTCTAGGTACTACAGTACGATTTTCTCATTTTTTGACGTTTTCAGGGTTTCTCACCAGATTCCAGTTCCTAAGGTGTGATTTTCTAATTTTTCGAATTTTTCAGGGTTTCTCACCATATTCCAGGTCCTACAGTGTGATTTTCTCATTATTCGACTATACAGGGTTTCTCACCATATTCCAGGTTCTACAGTGTGATTTTCTCATTTTCCACATTTTTCAGGATTTCTTGCCATATTCCAGGCCTTCCGTGTGATTTTTTAATTATCCACGTTTTTATAGTTACTCGCCATATTCCAGGTCCTACAGTGTGATTTTTCCTTTTCAACGATTTTCAGGTTTTCTTGCCCTCTTCCTGGTCCTACAGGGTAAGTTTTTAATTTTCCATATTTTTCCGGGTTTCTCGCAATATTCTAGGTACTTCAGTATGATTTCTCATTTTTTCCCCTGTTTCTGGGTTTCTAGACACATTCCAGGTCCATTAGTGTGATTTTCTCATTTTCCACCTTTTTCTGGGTTTCTCTCCATTTTCCAGGTCCTAGAGTGTGAGTTTCTCATTTTCCACGTTTTTCAGGGTTTCTTGCCATATTCCAGGTCATTCACTGTTTGATTTTAATTTTCCACATTTTTCAGAGTTTCTTGTCATATTCCAAGTCCTAGAGTGTGAGTTTTGAAATTTCCAACTTTTTCAGGGTTTACTGCCATATTCCATATCCTACAGTGTGAGTTTTTAATTTTCCACGTTTTTCATTGTTTTCTTCATATTCCAGATCCTACAGTATGATTTTCTCATTTTTCATGATTTTTCAGTTTTCTTCCCAAATTCCAGATCCTACAGTGTGAGTTTTTTATTTTCCATGTTTTTCAGGGTTTCTTTTCATATTCCAGGTCTTATAGTGTGAGTTTCTCATTTTGAATGTTTTTCAGAGTTTTTGCCATATTATAGGTCCTGCAGTTTGAGTTCCTCATTTTCCACGTTTTTCAGGTCTTTTCAGCATATTCCAGGTTCTGCAGTTTGAATTTCTCATTTTCCATGTTTTTCATTGTTTCTTGCCATATTCAATATCCTAAAGTGTGATTTTCTCATTTTTCATGATTTTCAGGTTTTCTTGCCATATTCCAGATCCTAGAGTGTGAGTTTTTAATTGTCCAACTTTTTCAGGTTTTCTTTCCATAAACCATGTCCTACAATGTGAGTTTCTCATTTTCCACGTTTTTCAGGTTTTCTCTCCATATTCCTGTTCCTACAATGTTAGTTTTTAATTTTCCACGTTTTCCAGGGTTTCTTGCCATATTCCAGGTCCTGCAGTTTGAATTTCTTATTTTCCACGTTTTTTAGTGTTTCTTGCCATATTCTAGGTCCTACAGTGAGATTTTATCATTTTTCATGATTTTCAGGTTTTCTTGCCATATCCCAGGTCCTTCAGTGTGAGTTTTTAATTTTCCACGGTTTTCTGTGTTTCTTGCCATATTCCATATCCTACCATTTGAGTTTCTTATTGTTCACATTATTCAGGGGTTCTTGCCATATTCTAGGTACTGCAGTTTGATTTTCTCATTTTTCATTATTTTTAGGTTTTTTAATTATCCGATTTTTTCAGGTTTTCTCCCATATTCTAAGTCCTGCAGTGTGATTTTGTCATTTTCCACCTCCTTCTGGGTTTCTTGCCATATTCCAAGTCCTGCAGTTTGATTTTGTCATTTTCCACCTCTTTCAGGGTTTCTTGCCACATTCCAGGTCCTCCAGTGTGAGTTTCTCCTTTTCCACGTTTTATAGGGAATCTTGCCATATTCCAGGTCCTAGAGTGTGAGTTTTTAATTTTCCACGTTTTTCAGGATTTCTCACCATATTCCAGGTCCTTCAGTGTGATTCTCTCATTTTCCACAATTTTAAGGTTTTCTTTCCATATTCCAGTTCTTATAGTTTGAGTTTCTCATTTTTCACATTTTTCAGTTCTTCTCACCATATTCCATGTCCTAGAGTGTGAGTTTTTAATTTTCCACGTGTTTCAGGGTTTCTTGCCATATTCCAGATTCTACAGTGTGATTTTCTCATTTTCTGTGATTTTTAAGGTTTTCTTGCCATATTCCCAGTCCTATAGTATAAGTTTTCAATTTCCCATGTTTGTCAAGGTTTCTTGACATATTCCAAGTCCTATAGTTTGAGTTTCTCATTTTTCGGTGTTTCTAGCCTTATACCAGGTCCTGCAGTGTTATTTCTCATTTTCCACCTTTTTCTGGGTTTCTTGCCATATTTCAGGTCCTACAGAGTGAGTTTCTTATTTTCCACCTTTTTCAGGTTTTCTCAACATATTCCAGATCCAACCGTGTGAGTTTTTAATTTTCCAAGTTTTTCAGAGTTTCTCAGCATATTCCAGATCCTAGAGTTTGGGTTTCTCATTTTCAAAGTCTTTCATTGTTTCTCTCCATATTCCAGGTCCTACAGTGTGATTTTCTCATTTTTCATAATTTGCAGGTTATTGGGTGTGAGTTTTTTATTTTCAATTTTTTTCAGGTTTTCCTGCCATATTCCATGTCCTACAGTTTGATTTTCTCATTTTTCAGGATTTTGAATTTTTCTTGTCATATTTTAGGTCCTACACTGTTAGTTTTTTTTTTAATTTCCACTTTTTAAAGATTTTCTTACTATATTCCAAGTCCTACAGTGTCATTTTCTGATTTTCCACCTTTTTCAGGGTTTCTAGCCATATTCCATGTCCTACAGGTTTAATTTTTAATTTTCCACATTTTTCAGAGTTTTTCACCATATCCCAGTTCCTACAGTTTTAATTTCCATTGTCCATGTTTTTTAGAGTTTCTTGCCAGATTCCAGGACCTACAGTGTGAGTTTTTAATTTTCCACGTGTTTCAGGGTTTCTTGCCATATTCCAGCTTCTACAGTTTGATTTTCTCATTGTTCATGATTTTCAGGATTTCTTGCCATATTCCCAGTCCTATAGTGTAAGTTTTCAATTTTCCATGTTTGTCAAGCATTCTCAACATATTCCAAGTCCTATAGTTTGAGTTTCTCATTTTTCAGTGTTTCTAGCCTTATACCAGGTCCTGCAGTGTTATTTTCTAATTTTCTTCTTTTTTTTTTTTTAAAGATTTATTTATTTATTATATGTAAGTACACTGTAGCTGTCCTCAGACACTCCAGAAGGGGGAGCCAGATCTCGTTACGGATGGTTGTGAGCCACCATAATTTCTTGCCATGTCCCTGGTCCTACACTGTTATATTTTTATTTTCCACGTTCTTCAGGTTTTCTCGCCATATTCCAGGTCCTACAGTGTGAGTTTTTAATTTCTACGATTTTCAAGGTTTCTCTCCATATTCCAGGTCCTACAGTGTGATTTTCTCACTTTCAATGAATTTCCGTTTTCTTGCCATATTCCAGGTCCTACAGGGTAAGTTTTTAATTTTTCACGTATTTCAGGGTTTCTTGCGATATTCCAGGTACTGCATTATGATTTTCTCATTTTCCCCTCTTTCTGGGTTTCTAGACACATTCCAGGTCCTACAGTGTGGTTGTCTCATTTTCCACCTTTTTCCAGGTTTCTTCACATATTCCAGGTCCTACAGCGTGAGTTTCTCATTTTCCACGTTTTTTTTTCAGTGTTTCTTGCCACAGTGTACTACAGTGTTTGTTTTTAAATTTCCACGTTTTTCAGGGTTTCTCATCATATTTCTGTTCCTACCATTTGAGTTTATCATTTTTCACATTTTTCAGTATTTGTCGCCATATACCTGGTCGTAGAGTGTAAGTTTTTAAATTTCCACTGTTTTTCAGGGTTTCTCACAATATTCCAGGTCCTACATTGTGAGTTTTTAATTTTCGACGTTTTTCAGGGTTTATCGCCATATTCAAGGTCTACAGTGTGATTTTCTCATATTTGATGATTTTCACTTTTTCTTTCCATATTTCAGTTCCTACAGTGTTATTTTTTTATGTTTCACGTTTTTTAGGGTTTCTCTGTCACTGTGCTCAACTGTGGTTTTACAATGCTCCACTGTGATGTCCCACTTCTCTACGCTGTTGTCACCCTGCTCTAATGTGATCTCACAGTGCTCCACTGTGGTGTCACAGTGCTCCACTTCGTTGTCACAATGCTCCACTTTGGTGTCACAGTATGACACTGTGGTATCACAGTTCTCCACTCTGGTGTCACAATGCTCCACTGTGGTGTCACATGCTCCACTGTGTTGTCAGAGTTCTCCACTGTAGTTTCATTGTGGTTCACTGTGGGGAGACAGTGCTGCACTGTGGTATCACAGTGGTCCACTGTTGTGTCACAGTGCTCACTGTGGTTTATCAGTGCTCTACTGTGGTATCACAGTGCTCCACTGTCATGTCACAGTGCTCCACTCTACTGTAACCGTGCTGCTCTGTGTTGTCACAGTGCTCCACTGTGGTGTCACACTGCTACACCATTGTGTCACAGTGTTCCACCTTTTTGACACAGTTCTCCACAGTGATGTAAGTGTGCTCCCCTCACTGTCACACTGCTGCACTGTCGTGTCACAGTGCTCACCTGTCATGTCACAATGCTCCACTCTGATGCCACAGTGGTCCACTGTGCTGTCACAGTGGTCACCGTGGTTAATTTTTCACGTTTCACTCTGATGTTGCACTGCTCTACTCTGTTGTCACACTCCTCCACTGTGGTGTCATTGTGCTCCTCTGTGGTGTCACAGTGCTCCTCTGCGTTGTCACAGTGCTCCACGGTGCTGTCACCCTACTCCTCTGTGGTGTCACAATGCTCCACCGTGGTGTCACATTCTCCACTGTGGTTTCACATGCTCCAGTGTGTTGTCATATACTCTAAAGATGCTACAACACAGAACAAAGATACGTGCACCAATGTGTTCACTGAACCCTAATTTTTAATAACCATGAGCTGGAAACAACCCAGATGTCCCTCTATGGAAGAATTGTTACAGAAACTGTGGTACATTTACACAATGGAATACTACTCAGATATTAAAAAATAATCGCAACATAAACGTTGTAGGCACATGGATGGAACTAGAAAATATTTTCTTGAGTGAGGTAACCCAAATCCAAAAGGCCTTGCATGGTATGTACTCACCGATAAGTGGATTTTAGCCCAAAAGCTCAGAATACCCATGGGACAACTAAAAGTGAAATGAAGTTTTCAAGAAGGGAGACCAAAGTGTCCGTTATTCAAACCTACTTAGAAGAGGTAACAAAATAATCATGGCAGGAAGAGGAAGGGGGTATCAGGGTGGGAGAGAGAAAGGGAGGGGAAGAAAGGAGGAAGGACAGGGTCAGGTATGGGAAGAGACAGGAGAGACATCTAGAGGTCCAGGAGAATGAATAGGAATAAGTAGCAGCGGGGTTTGGGGAACTAGGAGATGCACTAGAAATTCCCAGATGCCAGGAATTCAAGAGGTTCCCAGAACTCAATGGCATAACAACAGCTGAAATACAGGGGAGATGGAGCCTGAAGGGACTACATCCAGGAGATGGACATGGGACTCAGTTGAGGGATGGGGACACTCACCCATTTAAAAAAAATACCGAAAATTGTCTCTGTCTAAAGGAAATTTAGGGACAAAAATGGAGCAGAGACTGAAGGAAAGGCCATCCAGAGACTATAGCACTGTATTCTACCCACAGACACAAAACCCCAACACTACTGCTGATGCCAAGATGTACTTACAGACAGGAGCCTTGTATGTCTGTATATCCTCTGAGAGCCTCTGTCAGCAACTGACTAAGACAGATGGAGAAACTCACAGAAATTATTGGACTGAGTGTGGGAATCCCAATGGAAAAATTAGGGGAAGGGCTGAAGGAGCAGAAGGGGATGGCAACACCACAGGACAAACAACAGTATCAATTAACCAGACCCCTCAGAGCTCCCAGGGAGTAATCTACCAACTAAAGGGGTATACATGGGCGGGTTCATGACTAAAATTATTTATGTAGCAGAGAACTACCTTGTCTGGCGTCAGTGGGAGGGGTGGCACTTGGTCCTGTTGAGGCTTGATACCCCAGAGAAGGGGGATACTAGAGGGATTAGGTGGGAGTGGCTGGGTGGGGAGGGGGAAAAGTTGGGCCTCAGGGAGGGGAGAGCAGGAGGGGGATAACACTTGAAATATAAACAAGTGAAATGATTAATACATTTTAAATGGTGGAGGGGTTGAGATCATTCTTGGTTGTGTATTGGATGTGAAGCCTGCCTGGGAAAATGGGAGGAGAAGTGGAGAGGGAAAGAAAGAGCAAGGGGCAGAGAAATCAAGTCCATTTTGAGCTGTGTGCCAAGATGCTGTCTAGAAGACAATCGATTAAGAAAATAGAACAGAGTCTGTTGGCTCCAGCTTAGACTCTATTACTGCCTTTGACCTCCTCTCCCTTCCTCCTCCAGGTTGATGACTCTGTGGTTTAAAGCCAGCTGATACTCTAGCCAGAACACAAACACCTGGAGTAGTACTCTAGGGTTAATTCTTCACAAACCATGCCAATAGCCACTCTGCACTCTTCAGTGCAACAGAAGGAAGGAGGATGGGAGTAAGGAGGAGACGATGGAAGGAAATAGAAAAAGATGGAAGGACAAAGGAAAGAAAGGAGAGTCACTAACAAGATATACGTTATCAAAGACACAGTGAGTGACCAGTCCATTTCCCAGAATATAGTGAAGTAAAACTAGCTTTACCAAAACAATTATTTGGTGTCAATTGATTGATTTCCTTAGTTGTTAACTAAAGTGTTGCTTGCACTCTGTTTGCAGAGCCCAGCTTCACTTGCTACCTGAACCAGAGAGGCCTAAAGAGCCAGGTGAGGCAGTGGCCCAGTGCCCTTCCCAGCCTGCTGACTGATGCCAACACTTAAACACTAGCTTGTCCACCCTACCTTATGGTTTTAAAGTATAAAATGAATTTACAAAGACTTGCAGGAGCTGTCTTGGCTTGGTCCACCGTTGACATCTCTCTTCCACTCTCAGTTGTTTCCGTGTGTTTATTCCAGAAAGGTTCTCCCAACAATCACTGTTCTTGGACTCAAAGTATCTGGTTTTTTTTTTTTTCCTTTCAGAGTGCTCCCTAAATCACAGACCAATTTACTGGAGTCCAAATCATAGTCCAACAGCAGTCTTTTTCCCACCTTGAAAGAATGTTAGAAGTCACAGAACTGGCTCTTATTCTTAAATAGAAATTCACACCGAAGATCACCCATTAATTAACCGGGTTAATTCACTAAAATTATTATTCTCCCTGGACCCTCCCATGTCCCCAATCATTATTTCAGTCCACAGTCACTGTCAAACAAGCAACCTCTCTTCTTTTGGCCTTCCTGCTCATCCATCTTCTAGTCTGTTTTCTGCCTCCCTCTCTAGTCGAGGGAAGTAAAAGACTTTCGCACTGATAAGAGCTGATCCAACACAGCTTGTTTTATTTAAAAAACAAAAATAAACCCTCTCCCGGGTTTTATCAGCCATGTAGACCAGAATAGACTAAATTTGCCTTTGTGAGGTTGTTACTAAAAACATGAAGTGACATGGATATCACTCACTCCTGTATGGGCAGTACTTCTGAGGCTAGGTTAAGGAGATTTCAAAGTCAGCCTGGGAACCAGCCAGGGGGCCGGGGTTGTGGGGGCAGTGGACAAAAGAGCTAAATGTATTTAGTTCTTCCCTTATTAATGACCTCTTCTTTCAGCTAACACCTACTTTTGCCTCTTCTAAAAGTAGCTAAGAGTTACTTTTGCCTATTAGCTAAGCGCATGAAAGTGATGCTGAGAGAGAAGTTGGGGCAGCCCCCTACTGAAAAAGGAGAGAGCTCAGCTGATTCTGTAAGGCTGGATAGAAGAAATCAGGGCCTTCTCTGCATCCCACATGTACAGTCGCAGGACTGAATGCCACCTTGGAAGCCTGGCCACTGTTCAGGACCTTGAAGATTTCGCTGGGAGCCTCGAAGTGTAGACACCAGAGCACCAGAGGTATCAGGGTTCGAATCAAGCCTCCCACCCCAGAGAGATGCCCGAAGCAACTCCTTAGAGGAGTCCCTCTCTTCTTTCATGGTGTCTGGCACTTTACCCAGTGGTGAAAATTCGGCAGAATCTGAGGCTTGTTCGGTTACGTCCACACTGCGCCTTCCAGCTCACAGAACCCTAGAAGGACTCATTCTTCCTACTGGCATCTATTCATTCTCTGCACAGGAATCCACCTTGTGATTTCAAAACACTGAGCTGAAAGACCCAGGCTCAGTCAGGACTCTACAGAGGCCAGAGGGCTGACTGTGGTTCTTGGAGTATGTTTCCTATCCAAAGTGCAAGGTCTTCTTAAATGTATAAATCCTTTGCCTTTTTATGGAGATTATGGAAAAAAGGGAAGTTCCAAGGCAGATTCGCAAAGGTGAGACCCTGCCAGGTTTGGCAGCACCTCTCCTTTCTTAGATCTGCGCACCAGGGGACCTGAAAAATGCTATTCCAGCAAATCTGAAGATGTCACAGGCTCTTGACTACTTTTATGGGTCCTGTGGGTTGGACCCAAGCAAACTAGTGATGATTAAAGGCCAGTGATCTGGAACCAGATTTGCACTTAAGGGCTACTGGCAAATTTCAAAGTGGTTTTTATTTGCCAGCCACATGTCTTGCAGCTAGTCTCACAATCCTTTTTTAGCTATTTGTGTTTCTTCTCATGTAGCTCAGGGTATGTCAAATACACCAAAGACCTGACTAGAAGCTGGTGCATCTCAGAGGCCTGCTCCAGTTCTCCCTGATTTGCCAGAGCAGCTGGATTGATTTTTTTTTAATTCCAACATTTTCCAATATTTGTGTCCTTCAGGCTAATTTGAATAATGCCAACAATAATTGGTGGACATTTTGAGTTATGTGCTGATGCTGTAGCTCATCTAATTGCTTGCCTAAGCCTGAGTTCCAAACTGAACACCAGATTAATACACATGCCTATCTTTCCAGCACACAAGAAGTGAAAGCATGAAGATTAGAAATGCAGCTATCCTTGACTTTGTCAGGAGCAGCCTAA
Source organism: Mus caroli (assembly GCF_978045245.1). Lineage (NCBI taxonomy): Eukaryota > Metazoa > Chordata > Mammalia > Rodentia > Muridae > Mus > Mus caroli. The sequence goes on along the minus strand of NW_028227319.1, from coordinate 455,069 downwards.
GGTAAAGGAACAAGACTCTGCCTAAAACAGAAAACAAGGTCCAAAGAAACCAACCAAAAATACCACTTTGTGTACTTACGAATTTCCATTTTCATTTGTTTAGTCATACCTTCTAAGGAGCCAAGGTTGACTTTTAATCCTCAGGGTTTGATTGGCAAAAGAAGAGGACTGGTCCAAGATTTGAACCCAGGAAGATCCTCTCAGACCCTAAGTGACAATCCTCTAGGGTTAGGACCAACAAGCCTTAAAGAGAAGCTCCAGCTAGTCTTTCTAAGAGGGATATCTTGGAATCCTCTGGTTGAATTCAGTAAACACCAAAAGAACTGAGTTTCGAATCTACGTGAAAAGGGTAATCCAAGACTACCCAGTGCCCCAATTGCTCGAGAATGTCAAACTAGTGTAGAGTCTGTAACACTTGCACCCACTGCAATTTAGTACACCCAGTGCTGCTTCAAGCAGAGCAAAAAACCCACCAAATGCTCCCTACCACCAGTTCTAATGTCAGAGATACAGAAAGGAGAACCCCAACCATGGGGCACTCCTGGGAAGTGCCAGCATTGTCTCCAGTCGAGACCCAACTAAAATAACATCTCGTCCAAATTTGGGCTCAAACCAACGAACCTGAGATTAATAACCTAGTGCTCTAACGACTGTGCTAGATGGGGAACTGTTCTTTAGCTTAGAAGTTTACTAATTGTGACCACCACTGGGTAAGCATCCCCAGAGCAAATCCTTGGTGAGCACCTGCTCCGTTGGCATATCATAGAAATACAATGCAGACAGGCAAAGCCATGGCTGGCACTGGAGCAGCATGGTTAAACCTGATTCCATCCCTGTAGCAGGTCTTGGCGCATCTGATCAGTATTTGCTTACTAAACTGTATATTGGCCTCAACCAACGTCTGTGTTGTCCTCTGTTTCCCCCAAACTGAACGTAATCTAAATGTAAGAAATGTCTCCTGTGAGTCTGGCACCCTGATTTTGTTGTTAACAGACATAGTGTGTCAAGTCTGAGCCTAGGTGGCACAGGATCTGGGAGCTGACTTAGGGTGGCCATAGGGGCCAACAGGTCAGTCAAGGGAATCCAACTAGAGCTCAAATGACTAACCTAGATGTCAGTAGGGTTAATTTGGGGATCCTAGTGAGGGTCCAACCAATCCAGGGGTACAGATCTGAGCCAAAGGAGGCTCAGGCAATGTCCTATCCACACCCACCCTCGGGGCTTCTCCTAGGTCCTTTTCTTTCAGAGTGCCAGGAACCTGCTTCTTACCTATGCCTCTGGAATGGGACCTATCACACTGCACACAGAATACCAGATGCTTCCATTGAAGCATCAAGAACACAGAGCAATGGCTGTCTGTCTTCAGGTGTATCCTATCCTCTAGTCCTATTTCCAAATTAAGGGCTTGGCTGAGCTGCCTCATTATGTAATTGCAAACCTTCCTAATCGTGGAAGGAAGAGGCACAAAAGAACCAGCATAGGAAAGAACCAATCATCACCTCCCTGCAACCCCAACTTGAAGGGGTTCACGTGTGACTTTCCCAAGGTTGGAACAATCTCCACCGATATGCCACACTGTAGCCTCTTGTAGTTTTAAATATTCACTTACTGTATGCTTTTATATGAAGAAATACTTGGTTTCTCTTTTCCATTTCTAAGATTACCAGACCTTTTTCTGTTTAGAGAATATGCTCATGACTATCCTTTAGATACAGTCAATATAACTGTTGCTCATAGAACTTACTTGTTTTCTTGATATTTTTAAAGGTAAATGGCAGAGTTTGTTTAAAAAATATTTTGCTGTTATTTATTTGTGAGTGATGAAACTCTGATTTTTCAGACCTGTCAAGAGGTACGATGACCTCCCCTCTCTCTCTCTCAAAAGCACTCTTTCCTCTCTCTCAATGATGCATTTTAATTTTAGTGTAAGGGTGATTTGCATGTGTATACTGTGCCCACAGAAGCCAGAACAGAGTATCAGATCCCCTGGAACAGGAGATGGGCCACCATATAGTTGCTGGTAGTTGATCCCAGTTTCTCTGGAAGAGGAGACAATGCTGTTAATTGTTGAGCCCTTTCAGTGGCCCCACCCATCTTTAAATTTTTAGAAGTATATGTGAGGCTGTGTTTATGTACATCATATGCAGACCATAAGAGGGATTTAGATTGTCCAGAATCTGACACCCTCTTCTGGAGTGTCTGAAGACAGCTACAGTGTACTTATATCTAATAAATACATAACTAAATAAACATTTTTTAAAAAGGATAAAAAAAAAAGAAAGACCAGGCAGGACTGCCATTTGCATGTTCATAGGGGAAACCTGGAGAGAGAGCAGTCTAACCTCAACAGGTTGCTTCCCTCTGGATGGTAGCTCAGAGTGTAATCCTGGCATGACAGGCAAATCACTGGTTTCAAGGACTGCCTGGTTCAGGACAGCCAATGCTATGAATAGAAAGGAGCTATGTAGTGAAAACAAAGCAAGGAAACACTAACCAGGAAAAAGAATAGACAGTGTAGCTTGTGATAGGGTACCATCAAGAGAAAGCCTTCTGTTACCACTTACAAACACAAGAAGCCTTGCACCCTTCTGCCCGGGTTATTACCACTGGTTATGACCACAAGACTTGGGCTCTTATGTCTATAGGAAGCACCTGTCTGTGCCTTTAAGTACCATTGAAAGTTCAGGGCTATAATTCATCTGAAACAAGCAACAGTGGTAAGAACCTGCAGCCTTTGAAAACAACTCTTTTTTTTTAAAAAGGCAGGGGACACAACTGAGCTGTAGAGCTCCTCAAGTTAAGCCCTATTACTTGGTAGGGAAACAGCCTCAGTGTCCAGAGCTGAGGTCTCACAGGCAAACTGCTGCAATTTTTGAGTACCATCTAGAGAGAGAAAAGATATTATGTGGTTGCTTAATTTATGTATTTTATTATTTCTATTTGTTGTTTTGTTTTGTTTTATTTGGTTTTAGATAAGGCCTCAGTCTGTAGCTCTGGCTGACCCAGGACTGACTACATGTGTTAATTAGGGTTTCACAGCTGAGAACAGACACCAAGAGCAAGGTAAGACTTAGAAAACCTGACATTCAGTGGTGGCTCAATCTCTTAATGAGAGCACTCGGGAGGCAGAGGCAGTCAGTTTCTGAGTTTGAGGCCAGCCTGGTGAAAGAAAGACAGACAGACAGATCAGTAAAATAAAAGCCAGAACCTTCTCTGCTTTTGTATTCTTTTGCCTCGAGGTAGGGTTTCTATTGGTGTAGCCCAGGCAGTCTGTTCTGGAACTATCAGTGTAGGCTTGGGTAGCCTCAAACTCACAGAGGTCCTCTCTGCCTGCCTGCCTTTGCCACCCACACAGCCTGGCAGAAGCCAGAATCTCTTTTTCCCTCTTATTTATATATTTGTGTGTTTGTTTGTTTGCTTGTTTGTTTGTTGTTATTATTACTATTAGTTTTCAATGTAAGTGTGTGTGTGTGCTCTATCTGCTGCCTATATGACTACAAGCCAGAAGAGGGCACCATAACATAGGACAAGTCACCATGCAACTCCTCAGAATTAATTAAAAAAAAGGAAATTCTAATCACATAGAAGGTAGATATCAGCAAGGCTGTCAGAGTGCTTTTCAAGGCTTACTGTAAATAATAAAAATTGTGTGTCTTTTACCAAAAAACAGAAGGGAAGGGAGGTGGTGTGCCTGCATGTCTGTTGTCTCCATGTCTACTTCCTTGTTCTGTCACTCGGTTGAACATTGGCACATTGACCTCACCATGCTGAAAGGCGACATGTGGATGGCAGCCATCTTGTCTGCTGACTGACCACCCTTCTCAAGATGGAGGTGGCAGGCCGTCACGAGACCTATTGTTCCAGGTTGCTTCTGTTTCTTCCCCTTCTTTTCCAGCTACTAGTGGAATAGAACTTAACTGAATCCAGTGCAGAAGGGTGAGGAGTCACTGAAAAGCCACCAGCAGCCATGGCCACATGTTTTTCTCTTGCTTTTTGTCTATTACTTCTTTATTATTTTTAGGAGGGAGGGGCGTTCAAGACAGTGTTTCTTTGTGTAGCCCTGGGTGTCTTGGAACTCACTCTGTAGACCAGGATGGCCTGGAATGCAGAAATCTGCCGGCCTCTGCCTGCCAAGTGCTGGGATTAAAGGGGTGCTCCACCACACCCGGCTTCCTTGTTTATTTCTAAGAATCCGTGGGAAATATGATTTCTTTAATCTGTGTACCCTAGACTAACACACACATGCACACAAACAGGGAGTGAGAGAGAAAGATAAGGAGGAATGACATGAATTTTAGGAAAAATGAGATATTAATGGATTAATATTACTTCTATTCATACATATATACATACATACACAGAATTCGTGTAGAGCTGAGGCAATTGTGGAACACACCTTTAGCCTCAGGCAGATTTCTGCATTCAAGGTCACCCTGACTTATAGAGGGAGTTCCAAGTCAGCCAGGGCTGCACAGAGAAACCCGTTCTGAGAAAAAAATAATAATTGAAAGAAAGAAAGAGAGAAAGAAAGAAAGAAAGAAAGAAAGAAAGAAAGAGGATAAAAAGTTTTTAAAAATTAAGAAAAAAAAATTACCAGATTATCATCAAGCACACACAGCAATGGCTGTCTTCAGGTGTATCCTTTCAGCCTCCAAAACAAAAAGCAATGGCTGTCTGTCTTCAGGTGTATCCTATTCTCCAGTCTTATTTCCAACCTAAGAGCTGGGCTGAGCTGCCTCATTATGTAATTGCAAACCTTCCTTGGTTTGTCTTTTCCATTTCTAAGACTAACAGACCTTTTTCTATTTAGAGAATATGCTCATGACTGTCCTTTAGATATAGTAAATATAACTGTTGCTCATAGAACTTGTTTTCTAGGAATTTTTAAAGGTAAATGGCAGAGTTTATTTATAAAAAATATTTTGCATTTATTTATTTGTGTAAGGGATGAAGCCCAGGTCTTCAAACTCATCAGGAGGTATGATTACCTCCCCTCTCTCTCACCCCCTCTCTCTCCTCTCTCTCAATGATCTATTTTATTTTTAGTGTAAGGGTGTTTTGCATGTGTATGCTGTGCCCACAGACTCCAGAACAGAGTATTAGATCCCCTGGAACTGGAGATGGGCCACCATATATATACTGGTAATTGAGCCCAGGTTCTCTGGAAGAGGAGACAATGCTCTTAATTGTTGAGCCCTCTCTGTAGCCCCATCTTTCCTTATTTTTTTTTTTTGAGTATATGTGAGGGTGTGTTTATATACATCATATGCAGACAATTAGAATGCTTTAGATTCTTCAGAATCTGACACCCTCTTCTGGAGTGTCTGAAGATAGCTACAGCATACTTAAATATAATAAATAAATAAATCTTTAAAAAGAAAAGGAAAATTAAAAAAGAAAGACCAGGCCTGCCATATGCATGTTCATAGAGGAAAATGGAAGAGACCCCAATCTAACCTCAGCAGGGTGCTTCCTTCTGGATGGTAGCTCACAGTTTCATCCCAGCAAGACAGGCAAATCACTGAGTTCAAGGACAGTAAGGTTCAGGACCAGCAAGGTTAGGAAGGGAAAGGGGCTATGTAGAGAATACAAACCAACAAAACAACAACAAGGAAAAAGAAGTGACAGTGTAACTTGGGGTAGGGTACCAACAAGAGAAAGCCTTCTGTTACCACTTACAAACACCAGTAGCCTTGCACCCTTCTGCCCAGGTCCCTGTATTCCTTTCTAGGAATTCTTAGGATGACAGGGGGTGGGGGAATCCAGATTAACTTTTTAATAACAAAGACTTGGCATTTTATGTCTATAGGAAGCCAGTCTCAGTGCCTTTAACTACCACTGAAAGTTCAGGGCTGTGACTCAACTATAACAAGCAACAGTGCTAAGATTCTGCAGCCTTTGAAAACAACTTTTTTTTAAAGTGGGGGACACAACTCACAGTAGAACCCCTCAGGTTCAGCCATAATACTTGTTAGGGAAACAGCCTCAAAGCTCAGAGCTGAGGTCTCATGGGTGAACTGCTTCAAGCTCTGAGTATCATCTAAAGAAAGAAAAGATATCATGTGGTTGCTTAATTTATTTATTTTATTATTTCTATTTTTTGTTTTGTTTTGTTTTGTTTTAGATAATGCCTCACTCTGTAGCTATGGCTGACCTAGGACTGACTACATGTCTTAATTAGGGTTTCACAGCTGAGAAACAGACACCATACCAATGTAAGACTTAGAAAACCCAACATTCAGTGGTGGCTGGAGCTCTTAATGAGAGCACTCTGGAGGCAGAGGCAGTCAGTTTCTGAGTTCGAGGCCAGCCTGGTTAAAAACAGGGTCAGGCAGGCAGGACTAGGCTAGGCAGGGCAGGGCTGGGCTAGGCAGGGCAAGGCAGGGCAGGGCAGGGCAGGGCAGGGCAGGGCAGGGCAGGGCAGGGCAGGGCAGGGCAGGGCAGGGCAGGGCAGGGCTAGGCTAGGCTACACTAGGCTAGGCAGGGAAGGGCTGGGCTAGGCCTGGCTAGGCTAGGCCAGGGCAGGTCTAGGAAGGGAAGGGCTGGGCTAGGCAGGGGTTGGCAAGGCAGGGCTAGGGAGGGCTGCGCTAGGCAGGGCTATGGAGGGCTGGTCTAGGCAGGCCTAGGCTAGGCTAGGCCATAATCTGGGTCCCATATTGTGAATTTTTATATTTCACGATTTTCAGGGTTTCTCGGAATATTCTGGGTCCTGCAGTGTGATTTTCTCATTTTCCAAGATTTTCAAGTTTTTCCATTATTCTGGGTCCTTCAGTGTGATTTTCTTTTTTTTTTTTTTTTTTTTTTTTTTTTTGGTTTTTCGAGACAGGGTTTCTCTGTGTAGCCCTGGCTGTCCTGGCAGTCACTTTGTAGACCAGGCTGGCCTCGAACTCAGAAATCCGCCTGCCTCTGCCTCCCGAGTGCTGGGATTAAAGGCGGCATATTCTGGGTCCTACAGTGTGATTTTCTCATTTTCCACTTTTTTCAATTATTTTCGCATTACTGTGTCCTACAGTATGGTTTTCTCATTTTCCACCTTTTTCTGGTTTTCTCGCTATATTTGGTGTCCTTCAGTATGAGTTTTTAATTTTCTACTCTTTTCAGGGTTTCTCGCCATATTCTGGGTCCAAAGAATATATTTTTAATTTTCCACGTTTTTCAGGGTTTCTCGGCATATTCTGGGTCCTACTTTGTGATTTTCTCATTTTCCACTTTTTTCAATTTTTTTCGCATTACTATGTCCTACAGTATGATTTTCTCATTTTCCACCTTTTTCAGGTTATCTCGCTATATTTGGGGTCCTTCAGTATGATATTTTAATTTTCTACTTTTTTCAGGGTTTCTCGCCATATTCTGGGTCCTACAGTGTGTATCTTTAATTTTCTAATTTTTTCAGGTTTTCTCGCCATATTCTGGGTCCTTCAGTGTGAGTTTTTAATTTTCCTCGTTTTTCAGGTTTTCTCGCCATATTCAAGGTCCTTCATTGTGAATTTTTAATTTTCTACGTTTCCATGATTTTTAGTCATATTCTGGGTCCTACAGTATGATTTTCTCATTTCCACATTTTTAGTTTGTTTTGCCATATTCCAGATCCTTCAGTGTGAATTTTTAATTTTCCACGTTTTTCAGTATTTCTCCCAATATTCTGCGTAATACAGTGTGTTTTTTTTAATTTTCCACTTTTTTCATAGATTGTCGCCATAATCGAGATTTTTCAGTGTTTTTATTGCCATATTCTAGGTATTACAGTATGATTTTCTCATTTTTCGATCCTTTCATGGTTTGTCACCATATTTCAGGTCCTACAGTGTGATTTTCACACATTCGACTTTTTCAAGTTTTATCACCATATTCCAGGTCCTACAGTGTGATTTTCTAATTTTCCACATTTTTCAGGATTTCTCGCCATATTCCAGTTCTTCAGTGTGAGTTTTTAATTATCCATGTTTTTCAGGGTTCCTCACCATATTCCAGGTACTACAGTGTTCTTTTCTCATTTTCCCTATTTTTCAGGATTTCTCTCCCTATTCCAGGTCCTTCAGTGTGAGTTTTTAATTTTCCAAGATTTTCACTGTTTCTTGCCTTATTCCAGGTCCTTCAGTGTGAGTTTTTAATTTTTGACATTTTTCATGGTTAATCGCCATATTCTAGGTACTACAGTATGATTTTCTCATTTTTCGACGTTTTCAGTGTTTCTCACCAGATTCTAGGTCCTATAGTGTGATTTTCTTATTTTTCGAGTTTTTCAGGGTTTCTTACCATATTCCAGGTCCTACAGTGTGATTTTCTCATTATTGGACTATACAGGTTTTCTCACCATATTCCAGGTCCTAAAGTGTGATTTTCTCATTTTTAGACTTTTTAAGGGTTTCTACCATATTCCAGGTCCTACTATCTGATTTTCTCATTTTCCACATTTTTTCAGGATTTCTTGCCATATTCCAGGCCTTCAATGTGATTTTTTAATTATCCACGTTTTTCAGGGTTTCTCGCCATATTCCAGGTCCTTCAGTGTGATTTTCTCATTTTCCACATTTTTCAGGATTTCTTGCCATATTCCAGCCCCCTGTTTGAATAATTAATTATCCATGTTTTTCAGGGTTTCTTGCCATATTCTGGGACCTACAGTTTGATTTACTCATTTTTCGACTTTTCCAGGGTTTCTCACCATATTCCAGGTCCTACACTGTGATTTTTTCATTTTCCACATTTTTCAGGATTTATTGCCATATTCCAGTCCTTTAGTGTGATTTTTTAATTATCCACGGTTTTTTTTTTTTTTTTTTTTTTTGGTCTCTCGCCGTATTCCAAGTTTTTCACTATGAGACCTTAATTATCGGCATTTTTTCAGGGTTTCTCACCATATTCCAGGTCCTACAATGTGATTTTCTCATTATTCGACTATACAGGGTTTCTCACCATATTCCAGGTACTAGATATGATTTTCTGATTTTTCTACTTCTTCAGGGTTTCTCAACATTTTCCAGGTTCTACAGTGTGATCTTCTCATTTTTCGACTTATTCAAGTTTTCTCACCATATTCCAGGTCCTACAGTGTGATTTTCTCATTTTCCACATTTTTCAGGATTTCTTGCCATATTCCAGGCCTTGTGTGATTTTTTAATTATCCACGTTTTTATAGTTACTCGCCATATTCCAGGTCCTACAGTGTGATTTTTCCTTTTCAATGATTTTCAGGTTTTCTTGCCCTATTCCTGGTCCTACAGGGTAAGTTTTTAATTTTCCACATTTTTCGGGGTTTATCGCAATATTCTAGATACTTCAGTATGATTTCTCATTTTTCCCCTGTTTCTGGGTTTCTAGACACATTCCAGGTCCATCAGTGTGATTTTCTCATTTTCCACCTTTTTCTGGGTTTCTCTCCATTTTCCAGGTCCTAGAGTGTGAGTTTCTCATTTTCCACGTTTTTCAGGGTTTCTCGCCATATTCCAGGTCATTCACTGTTCGATTTTAATTTTCCACATTTTTCAGAGTTTCTTGTCATATTCCAAGTCCTAGAGTGTGAGTTTTTAAATTTCCAACTTTTTCAGGTTTTCTTGCCATAAACCATGTCCTACAATGTGAGTTTCTCATTTTCCACGTTTTTCAGGTTTTCTCTCCATATTCCTGTTCCTACAATGTTAGTTTTTAATTTTCCACGTTTTTCAGGGTTTCTCGCCATATTCCAGGTCCTGCAGTTTGAATTTCTTATTTTCAACATTTTTCAGTGTTTCTTCCCATATTCTAGGTCCTACAGTGAGATTTTATCATTTTTCATGATTTTCAGGTTTTCTCGCCATATCCCAGGTCCTTCAGTGTGAGTTTTTTTTTTTTTAATTTATTATATGCAAGTACACTGTAGCTGTCTTCAGACACTCCAGAAGAGGGCGCCAGATCTCTTTATGGATGGTAGTGAGCCACCATGTGATTGCTGGGTTTTGAACTCTGTACCTTTGGAAGAGCAGTCGGGTGCTCTTACCCACTGAGCCATCTCACCAGCCCTCAGTGTGAGTTTTTAATTTTCCACGGTTTTCTGTGTTTCTTGCCATATTCCATATCCTACCATTTGAGTTTCTTTTTGTTCACATTATTCAGGGGTTCTTGCCATATTCTAGGTACTGCAGTGTGATTTTCTCATTTTTCATTATTTTTTAGGTTTTTTAATTATCCGATTTTTTCAGGTTTTCTCCCCATATTCTAAGTCCTGCAGTGTGATTTTGTCATTTTCCACCTCTTTCTGGGTTTCTTGCCACATTCCAGGTCCTCCAGTGTGAGTTTCTCTTTTTCCACGTTTTATAGGGAATCTTGCCATATTCCAGGTCCTAGAGTGTGAGTTTTTAATTTTCCACGTTTTTCAGGATTTCTCACCATATTCCAGGTCCTACAGTGTGATTCTCTCATTTTCCACAATTTTAAGGTTTTCTTTCCATATTCCAGTTCTTATAGTTTGAGTTTCTCATTTTTCACATTTTTCAGTTCTTCTCACCATATTCCAGGTCCTAGAGTGTGAGTTTTTAATTGTTCACGTGTTTCAGGGTTTCTTGTCATATTCCAGATTCTACAGTGTGATTTTCACATTTTCTGTGATTTTTCAGGTTTTCTTGCCATATTCCCAGTCCTATAGTATAAGTTTTCAATTTCCCATGTTTGTCAAGGTTTCTCGACATATTCCAAGTCCTATAGTTTGAGTTTCTCATTTTTCGGTGTTTCTAGCCTTATACCAGGTCCTGCAGTGTTATTTTCTCATTTTCCACCTTTTTCTGTGTTTCTTGCCATATTCCAGGTCCCACAGAGTGAATTTCTTATTTTCCACCTTTTTCATGTTTTCTCAACATATTCCATATTCAACTGTGTGAGTTTATAATTTTCCACGTTTTTCAGGGTTTCTCAGCATATTCCAGGTCCTACAGTTTGGGTTTCTCATTTTCAAAGACTTTCAGTGTTTCTCTCCATATTCCAGGTCCTACAGTGTGATTTTCTCATTTTTCATACTTTGCAGGTTATTGGGTGTGAGTTTTTTATTTTCAATTTTTTTCAGGTTTTCCTGCCATATTCCACGTCCTACAGTTTGATTTTCTCATTTTTCAGGATTTGAAGTTTTCTTGTCATATTTTAGGTCCTACACAGTTAGTTTTTTTTTTTTTTATTTTCCACTTTTTAAAGATTTTCTTACTATATTCCAGGTCCTAGAGTGTGAGTTTCTCATTTTCCACGTTTTTCAGGGTTTCTCGCCATATTCCATGTCCTACAGGTTTAATTTTTAATTTTCAACATTTTTCAGAGTTTTTCACCATATCCCAGTTCCTACAGTTTTAATTTCCATTTTCCATGTTTTTTAGAGTTTCTCGCCATATTCCAGGACCTACAGTGTGAGTTTTTAATTTTCCACGTGTTTCAGGGTTTCTTGCCATATTCCAGCTTCTACAGTTTGATTTTCTCATTGTTCATGATTTTCAGGATTTCTTGCCATATTCCCAGTCCTATAGTGTAAGTTTTCAATTTTCCATGTTTGTCAAGGTTTCTCAACATATTCCAAGTCCTATAGTTTGAGTTTCTCATTTTTCAGTGTTTCTAGCCTTATACCAGGTCCTGCAGTGTTATTTTCTCATTTTCTTTTTTTTTAAAGATTTATTTATTTATTATATGTAAGTACACTGTAGCTGTCCTCAGACACTCCAGAATGGGGAGCCAGATCTTGTTACGGATGGTTGTGAGCCACCATATTTTCTTGCCATGTCCCTGGTCCTACACTGTTATATTTTTATTTTCCACGTTCTTCAGGTTTTCTCGCCATATTCCAGATCCTACAGTTTGAGTTTTTAATTTCTACGTTTTTCAAGGTTTCTCTCCATATTCCAGTTCCTACAGTGTGATTTTCTCATTTTAAATGTATTTCCGTTTTCTTGCCATGTTCCAGGTTCTCCAGGGTAAGTTTTTAATTTTTCACTTTTTTCAGGGTTTCTTGCGATATTCCAGGTACTGCATTATGATTTTCTCATTTTTCCACTATTTCTGGGTTTCTAGACACATTCCAAGTCCTACAGTGTGGTTGTCTCATTTTCCACCTTTTTCCGGGTTTCTTCCCATATTCCAGTTCCTACAGCGTGAGTTTCTCATTTTCCACGTTTTTTTTTTCATTGTTTGTTGCCATATTCCAGGTCCTACAGTGTTTGTTTTTAAATTTCCACGTTTTTCAGGGTTTCTCATCATATTTCTGTTCCTACCGTTTGAGTTTATCATTTTTCACATTTTTCAGTATTTGTGGCCATATACCTGGTCGTAGAGTGTAAGTTTTTAAATTTCCACTGTTTTTCAGGGTTTCTCACAATATTCCAGGTCCTACATTGTGAGTTTTTAATTTTCGACGTTTTTCAGGGTTTATCGCCATATTCAAGGTCTACAGTGTGATTTTCTCATATTTGATGATTTTCACTTTTTCTTTCCATATTTCAGTTCCTACAGTGTTATTTTTTATGTTTCACGTTTTTTAGGGTTTCTCTGTCACTGTGCTCAACTGTGGTTTTACAATGCTCCACTGTGATGTCCCACTTCTCTACGCTGTTGTCACCCTGCTCTAATGTGATCTCACAGTGCTCCACTGTGGTGTCACAGTGCTCCACTTCGTTGTCACAATGCTCCACTTTGGTGTCACAGTATGCCACTGTGGTATCAGAGTTCTCCTCTCTGTTGTCACAATGCTCCACTGTGGTGTCACATGCTCCACTGTGTTGTCAGAGTCCTCCACTGTAGTTTCATTGTGGTTCACTGTGGGGAGACAGTGCTGCACTGAGGTATCACAGTGGTCCACTGTTGTGTCACAGTGCTCACTGTGGTTTATCAGTGCTCTACTGTGGTATCACAGTGCTCTACTGTCATGTCACAGTGCTCCACTCTACTGTCACCGTGCTGCTTTGTGTTGTCACAGTGCTGCACTGTGGTGTCACACTGCTACACTATTGGTCACAGTGTTCCACCTTTCTGACACAGTTCTCCACAGTGATGTAAGTGTGCTCCCCTCACTGTCACACTGCTACACTGTCATGTCACAGTGCTCAACTGTCATGTCACAATGCTCCACTCTGATGCCACAGTGGTTCACTGTGCTGTCACAGTGGTCCACTGTGCTGTCACAGTGCTGCACTGTAGTGTCACAGTGCTCCACTCTCGGGTCACAGTACTCCACTCTGCTGTCACAGTGCTCCACAGTGGTGTCACAGTGCTTTACAGTGCTTTACAGTGATGTCAGAGTGTTCCACTCTGATGTTGCACTGCTCTACTCTGTTGTCACACTCCTCCACTGTGGTGTCATTGTGCTCCTCTGTGGTGTCACAATGCTCCTCTTCGTTGTCACAGTGCTCCACGGTGCTGTCAACCTACTCCTCTGTGGTGTCACATTTCTTCATTGTGGTGTCACAATTCTCCACTGTGGTGTCACATTCTCCACTGTGGTTTCACATGCTCCAGTGTGTTGTCATATACTCTAAAGATGCTACAACACAGAACAAAGATACGTGCACCAATGTGTTCACTGAACCCAAATTTTTAATAACCATGAGCTGGAAACAACCCAGATGTCCCTCTATGGAAGAATTGTTACAGAAACTGTGGTACATTTACACAATGGAATACTACTCATATATTAAAAAGTGATCGCATCATAAACGTTGTAGGCACATGGATGGAACTAGAAAATATTTTCTTGAGTGAGGTAACCCAAATCCAAAATGTCTTGCATGGTATGTACTCACCCATAAGTGGATTTTAGCCCAAAAGCTCAGAACACCCATGCAACAACTAAAAGTCAAATGAAGTTTTACAAGAAGTGAGACCAAAGTGTCGGTTCTTCAAACCTACTTAGAAGTGGTAACAAAATAATCAAGGCAGGCAGAGGAAGGGGGGGTATCAGGGTGGGAGGGAGAAAGGGAGGGGAAGAAAGAAGAAAGGACAGGGTCAGGTATGGGAAGAGACAGGAGAGACGTCTAGAGGGCCAGGAGAATGAATAGGAATAAGTAGCAGCGGGGTTTGGGGAACTAGGAGATGCACTAGAAATTCCCAGATGCCAGGAATTCAAGAGGTTCCCAGAACTCAATGGCATAACAACAGCTGAAATACAGGGGAGATGGAGCCTGAAGGGACTACATCCAGGAGATGGACATGGGACTCAGTTGAGGGATGGGGACACCCACCCATTTAAAAAAAATACTGAAAATTTTCTCTGTCTAAATGAAATTTAGGGACAAAAATGGAGCAGAGATTGAAGGAAAGGCCATCCAGAGACTATAGCACTGTATTCTACCCACAGACACAAAACCCCAACACTACTGCTGATGCCAAGATGTGCTTACAGACAGGAGCCTTGTATGTCTGTGTATCCTCGGAGAGCCTCTGTCAGCAACTGACTAAGACAGATGGAGAAACTCACAGAAACTATTGGACTGAGTGTGGGGACCCCAATGGAAAAATTAGGGGAAGGGCTGAAGGAGCTGAAGGGGATGGCAACCCCACAGGACAAACAACAGTATCAATTAACCAGATCCCTCAGAGCTCCCAGGGAGTAATTTACCAACTAAAGGAGTATACATGGGCGGGTTCATGACTAAAAATACTTATGTAGCAGAGAACTAACTTGTCTGGCGTCAGTGGGAGGGGTGGCACTTTGTCCTGTTGAGGCTTGATACTCCAGAGAAGGGGGATACTAGAGGGATTAGATGGGAGTGGCTGGGTGGGGAGGGGGAAAATTTGGGCCTCAGGGAGGGGAGAGCAGGAGGGAGATAACAACTGAAATATAAACAAGTGAAATGATTAATACATTTTAAAGGGTAGAGAGGTTGAGATCATCCTTGGTTGTGTATTGGATGTGAAGCCTGCCTGGGAAAATGGGAGGAGAAGTGGAGAGGGAAAGAAAGAGCAAGGGGCAGAGAAATCAAGTCCCTCTTGAGCTGTGTGCCAAGATGCCGTGTAGAAGACAATCGATTAAGAAAATAGAACAGAGTCTGTTGGCTCCAGCTTAGACTCTATTACTGCCTTTGACCTCCTCTCCCTTCCTCCTCCAGGTTGATGACTCTGTGGTTAAAGCCAGCTGATACTCTAGCCAGAACACAAACACCTGGAGCAGTACTCTTAGGGGTAATTCTTCACAAACCATGCCAATAGCCACTCTGCACTCTTCAGTGCAACAGAAGGAAGGAGGATGGGAGTAAGGAGGAGACAGTGGAAGGAAATAGAACAAGATGGAAGGACAAAGGAAAGAAAGGAGAGTCACTAACAAGACATACGTTATCAAAGACATAGTGAGTGACTAGTCCATTTCCCAGAATATAGCGACGTAAAACTAGCTTTACCAAAACAATTATTTGGTGTCAATTTATTGATTTCCTTAGTTGTTTACTAAAGTGTTGCTTGCACTCTGTTTGCAGAGCCCAGCTTCACTTGCTACCTGAACCAGAGAGGCCTAAAGAGCCAGGTGAGGCAGTGGCCCAGTGCCCTTCCCAGCCTGCTGACTGATGCCAGCACTTAAACACTAGCTTTTCCACCCTACCTTATGGTATTAAAGTATAAAATGAAATTACAAAGACTTGCAGGAGCTGTCTTGGCTTCGGTCCACCTTTGACATCTCTCTTCCACTCTCAGTTGTTTCCGTGTGATTATTCCAGGAAGGTTATTCCAACAATCACTGTTCTTGGACTCAAAGTATCTGTTTTTTTTTTTTTTCTTTCAGAGTGCTCCCTAAATCACAGACCAATTTGCTGGAGCCCAAATCATAGTCCACCAGCAGTCTTTTTCCCACCTTGAAAGAATGTTAGAAGTCACAAAACTGGCTCTTATTCTTAAATAGAAATTCAAACCGAAGATCACCCATTAATTAACCAAGTTAATTCAAAAAATTATTATTCTCCCTGGACCCTCCCAGGTCCCCAATCATTATTTCAGTCCACAGTCACTGTCAGACAAGCAACCTCTCTTCTTTTGGCCTTCCTGCTCATCCATCTTCTAGTCTGTTTTCTGCCTCCCTTTCTAGTCGAGGGAAGTAAAAGGCTTTCGCACTGATAGGAGCTGATCCATCACAGCTTGTTTTATTTAAAAAACAAAAATAAACCCTCTCCCAGGTTTTATCAGCCATGTAGACCCGAATAGACTAAATTTGCCTTTGTGAGGTTGTTACTAAAAACATAAAGTGACATGGATATCACTCACTCCTGTATGGGCAGTACTTCGGAGGCTAGGTTAAGGAGATTTCAAAGTCAGCCTGGGAACCAGCCAGGGGGCCGGGGTTGTGGGGGCAGTGGACAAAAGAGCTAAATGTATTTAGTTCTTCCCTTATTAATGACCTCTTCTTTCAGCTAACACCTACTTTTGCCTCTTCCAAAAGTAGTTAACAGTTACTTTTGCCTATTAGCTAAGCGCATGAAAGTGATGCTGAGAGAGAAGTTGGGGCAGCCCCCTACTGAAAAAGGAGAGAGCTCAGCTGATTATGTAAGGCTGGATAGAAGAAATCAGGGCCTTCTCTGCATCCCACATATACAGTCGCAGGACTGAATGCCACCTTGGAAGCCTGGCCACTGTTCAGGACCTTGAATATTTCGCTGGGAGCCTCGAAGTGTAGACACCAGAACACCAGAGGTATCAGGGTTTGAATCAAGCCTCCCACCCCGGAGAGATGCCCGAAGCGACTCCTTAGAGGAGTCCCTCTCTTCTTTCATGGTATCTGGCAGTTTACCCAGTGGTGAAAATTCGGCAGAATCTGAGGCTTGTTCGGTTAAGTCCACACTGTGCCTTCCAGCTCACAGAACCCTAGAAGGACTCATTCCTCCTACTCGCATCTATTCATTCTCTGCACAGGAATCCACCTTGTGATTTCAAAACACTGAGCTGGGAGACCCAGGCTCAGTCAAGACTCTACAGAGGCCAGAGGGCTGACTGTGGTTCTTGGAGTATGTTTCCTATCCTAAGTGCAAGGACTTCTTAAATGTAAAAATCCTTTGCCTTTTTATGGAGATTATGGAAAAAAGGGAAGTTCCAAGGCAGATTCGCAAAGCTGAGACCCTAGCCAGGTTTGGCAGCACCTCTCCTTTCTTAGATCTGCGCACCAGGGGACCTGAAAATGCTAGTCCAGCAAATCTGAAGAGGTCACAGGCTCTTGACTACTTTTTGGGTCCTGTGGGTTGGACCCAAGCAAACTAGTGATGATTAAAGCCAGTGATCTGGAACCAGATTTGCACTTAAGGGCTAATGGCAAATTTCAAAGCGGTTTTTATTTGCCAGCCACATGTCTTGCAGCTAGTCTCACAATCCTGTTTAGCTATTTGTGTTTCTTCTCATGTAGCTCAGGGTATGTCAAATACACTAAAGACCTGACTAGAAGCTGGTGCATCTAGAGGCCTGCTCCAGTTCTCCCTGATTTGCCAGAGCAGCTGGATTGATTTTTTTTTAATTCCAACATTTTCCAATATTTGTGTCCTTCAGGCTAATTTGAATAATGCCAACAATAATTGGTGGACATTTTGAGTTATGAGCTGATGCTGTAGCTCATCTAATTGCTTGCCTAAGCCTGGGTTCCAACCTGAACCCCAGATTAATACACATGCCTATCTTTCAAGCACACAAGAAGTGAAGGCATGAAGATTAGAATTGCAGCTATCCTTGACTTTGTCAGGAGCAGCCTAAGGTAAAGGAACAAGACTCTACCTAAAACAGAAAACAAGGTCCAAAGAAACCAACCAAAAATACCACTTTGGGTACTTACGAATTTCCATTTTCATTTGTTTAGTCATAGCTTCTAAGGAGCCAAGTTTGACTTTTAATCCTCAGGGTTTGATTGGCAAAAGAAGAGGACTGGTCCAAGATTTGATCCTAGGAAGATCCTCTCAGACCCTAAGCGAGAATCCTCTAGGGGTAGGACCAACAAGCCTTAAAGAGAAGCTCCAGCTAGTCTTTCTAAGAGGGATATCTTGGAATCCTCTGGTTGAATTCAGTAAACACCAAAAGAATTGAGTTTCAGATCTACCTGAAAAGGGTAATCCAAGATTACCCAGTGCCCCAATTGCTCGAGAATGTCAAAACTAGTGTAGAGTCTGTAACACTTGCACCCACTGCAATTTAGTACACCCAGTGCTGCTTCAAGCAGAGCAAAAAACCCACCAAATTCTCCCTACTTCAGTTCTAATGTCAGAGATACAGAAAGCAGAACCCCAATCATGGGGCCCTCTTGGGAAGCGCCAGCATTGTCTCCAATCGAGACCCAACTAAAATAACATCTCGTCCAACGTTGGGCTCAAACCAACGACCCTGAGATTAATAATCTCGTGCTCTAATGACTGTGCTAGATGGGGAACTGTTCTTTAGCTTAGAAGTTTACTAATTGTGACCACCACTGGGTAAGCATCCCCAGAGCAAATCCTTGGTGAGCACCTGCTCAGTTGGCATATCATATAAATACAATGCAGACAGGCAAAGCCATGGCTGGCACTGGAGGAGCATGGTTAAACCTGTTTCCATTGCTGTAGCAGGTCTTTGCTCATCTGATCAGTATTTGCTTACACAACTGTATATTGGCCTCAACAGACGTCTGTGTTGTCCTCTGTTTCCCCCAAATTGAACGTAAACTAAATGTAAGAAATGTCTCCTGTGAGTCTGGCACCCTGATTTTGTTTTTAACAGACATAGCGTGTCAAGTCTGAGCCTAGGTGGCACAGGATCTGGGAGCTGACGTAGGGTGGCCATAGAGGCCAACAGGTCAGTCAAGGGAATCCAACTAGAGCTCAAATGACTAACCTAGATGTCAGTAGGGTTAAGTTGGGGATACTAGTGAGGGTCCAACCAATCCAGGGGTACAGATCTGAGCCAAAGTAGGCTCAGGCAATGTCCTATCCACACCCACGCTTGGGGCTTCTCCTAGGTCCTTTTCTGTCAGAGTGCCAGGAATCTGGTTCTTACCTATGCCTCTGGAATGGGACCTATCACACTGCACACAGAATACCAGATGCTTCCATTGAAGCATCAAGAACACAGAGCAATGGCTGTCTGTCTTCAGGTGTATCCTATCCTCTAGTCCTATTTCCAAATTAAGTGCTTGGCTGAGCTGCCTCATTATGTAATTGCAAACCTTCCTAATCGTGGAAGGAAGAGGCACAAAAGAACCAGCATAGGAAGGAAAACACTCATCACCTCCTTTTTTACTTTTTTCAGGTTTTCTCACCTATTTTGGGTCCTTCAGTGTGAGTTTTTAATTTTCCTCGTTTTTCAGGTTTTCTCGCCATATTCAGGGTCTTTCAATGTGAATTTTTAATTTTCCACGTTTTTCAGGTTTTTTTTGTCATATTCTGTGTCTACAGTGTGATTTTCTCATTTCCACCTTTTTCAGGTTTTCTTGCTGTATTCCAGGTCCTTCAGTGTAAATTTTTAATTTTCCATGTTTTTCAGTATTTCTCGCCATATTCTGGGTAATACAGTGTGAATTTTTAATTTTCCCCCTTTTTCATGGTTTCTCTCCATAATCTGGTTCTGAAAGTGTCAATTTTTAATTTTCACCTTTTCAGGGTTTCTCTGCATATTCTGGGTCCTGCAGTGTGATTTTCTCATTTTCCAGGTTTTTCAAGTTTTTTCGTAATTCTGGGTCCTACAGTGTGATTTTCTCATTTTCCACCATTTTCAGGTTTTCTCACCATATATGGGGTCCTTCAGTGTGAGTTTTTAATTTTCTACATTTTTCAAGTTTTCTCGCCATATTCCGGGGTCCTTCAGTGTGAATTTTTAATTTTCTACTTTTTTCATTTTTTCTCATCTATTCTGTGTCCTTCAGTGTTAGTTTTTAATTTTCCTCAATTTTCAGGTTTTCTTGCCATATTCCGTGTCCTTCAGTGTTAATTTTTTTTATTCCACGTTTTTCAGGTTTTTTGGTAATATTCTTGGTCCTACAGTGTAATTTCCTCATTTCCAAGTTTTTCAGGTTTTCTTGCTGTATTCCAGGTCCTTCAGTGTGAATTTTTAATTTTCCACGTTTTTCAGAATTTCTCGACATATTCTGGGTAATACAGTGTGAATTTTCCACTTTTTTCCTGTTTTCTTGCCATATTCTGGGACTGACAGTGTGAATTTTTAATTTTCACCTTTTTCAGGGTTTCTAAGCATATTCTGGGTCCTGCAGTGTGATTTTCTCATTTTCCACGTTTTTCAAGTTTTTACTTAATTCTGGGTCCTTCAGTGTGAGTTTATAATTTTCCTAGTTCTTCAGGATTTCTCGCCATATTCGGGGTCCTTCAGTGTGAATTTTTAATTTTCCACGTTTTTCAGGTTTTTTGCTCATATTCTGGGTCTTACAGAATGATTTTATCATTTTCACGTTTTTCAGGGTTTCTTGGCGTATTCCAGGTCCTTCACTGTGAATTTTGAATTTTCCACGTTTTTCAATATTTCTTGCCATATTCTGGGTAATACAGTGTGAATTTTTAATTTTCCACTTTTTTCAGGGTTTCTTGCCATAATCTGGGTCCGACAGTGTGAATTTTTAATTTTCACCTTTTCAGGGTTTCTTGGCATATTCTGGGTCCTGCAGTGTGATTTTCTCATTTTCCTCGTTTTTCAAGTTTTAATGTAATTCTGGGTCCTACACTATGATTTTCTCATTTTCCACTTTTTCAGGTTTTCTCGCCATATTTGTGGTCCTTCTGTGTGAGTTTTTAATTTTCTATTTTTTTCAGGATTAATCGCCATATTCGGGGCCCTTCAGTGTGAATATTTAATTTTTACTTTTTTCAGTTTTTCTCACCTATTCTGGGTCCTTCAATGTGAGTTTTTAATTTCCCTCGTTTTTCAAGTTTTCTCGCCATATTCGGGGTGTTTCAGTGTGAATTTTTAATTTTCCACGTTTTTCAAGTTTTTTTGTCATATTCTGGGTCTTACAGTGTGATTTTCTCATTTCCACCTTTTTCAGGTTTTCTTGCCGTATTCCAGGTCCTTCAGTGTGAATTTTTAATTTTCCACATTTTTCAGTATTTCTCGCCATATTCTGGGTAATACAATGTGAATTTTTAATTTTCCAATTTTTTCATGGTATCTCGCCATAATCTGGGTCAGACAGTGTGAATTTTTAATTTTCACCTTTTCAGGGTTTCTCTGCATATTCTGGGTCCTGCAGTGTGATTTTCTCATTTTCCACGTTTTTCAAGTTTTTTCGTAATTCTGTGTCCTACAGTTTGATTTTCTCATTATACACCTTTTTCAGGTTTTCTCGCCATATTTGGGGTCCTTCACTGTGAGTTTTTAATTTTCTATATTTTCAGGGTTTCTCGCCATATTCTGGGTCCTACAGCGTGCATTTTTAATTTTCTACTTTTTTCAGGGTTTCTCGCCATATTCTGTGTTCTACAGCGTGTATTTTTAATTTTCTACTTTTTTCAGGGTGTCTCGCCATATTCTGGATCCTTCATTGTGAGTTTTAAATTTTACTTGTTTTTCAGGTTTTGTTGCCGTATTCCAGGTCCTTCAGTGTGAATTTTGAATTTTCCACGTTTTTCAGTATTTCTTGCCATATTCTGGGTAATACAGTGTGAGTTTTTATTTTTCTACTTTTTAAAGTGTTTCTCCCCATATTCGGGGTACTACAGTGTAATTTTCTCATTTTCGTCGTTTTTCAAGTTTTTTCGCAATTCTGTTTCCTTCAGTGTGAGTTTTTAATTTTCCTCGTTTTTCAGGTTTTCTCTCCAAATTCCGGGTCTTTCAGTGTGAATTTTTAATTTTCCACGTTTTTCAGGTTTTTTCGTCATATTCTGGGTCTTACCGTGTGATTTTCTCATTTCCACGTTTTTCAGGTTTTCTTGCCATATTCCAGGTCCCTCAGTGTGAATTTTTAATTTTCCACGTTTTTCACTATTTCTCGCAATATTCTGGGTAATACAGTGTGAATTTTTAATTGTCCTCTTTTTAATGGTTTCTCAAGATAATCTGGGTCCGACAGTATGAATTTTTATTTTTCAAGTTTTTCAGGGTTTCTCCGCATATTCTGTGTTTTGCCGGGTGATTTTCTCAATTTCGAAGTTTTTCAATTTTTTTCGCAATTCTGGGTCCTACAGTGTGATTTTCTTATTTTCCACCTTTTTCAGGTTTTCTCTCCATATTCGGGGTTCTTCAGTGTGAGTTTGTAATTTTCTACTTTTTTCAGGGTTTATCGCCATATTCTGGGTCCTACATTGGGATTTTGTCATTTTCCACTTTTTCCAAGTTTTTTCCCAATTCTGGGTCCTACAGTGTGATTTTCTCATTTTCCACCTTTTTCAGGTTTTCTGGCCATATTTGGGTCCTTGAGTGTGAGTTTTTAATTTTCTACTTTTCAGGGTTTCTCGCCATATTCTGGGTCCTACAGAGTGTATTTTTAATTTTCCACGTGTCTCAGGGTTTCTAGCCATATTCTGGGCCCTACACTGTGATTTTCTCATTTTCGACATTTTTCAAGTTTTTTCGTAATTCTGGGTTTTACAGTGTGATTTTCTTATTTTCCACCTTTTTCAGGTTTTCTCTCCATATTTGGGGTCCTTCAGTGTGAGTTTGTAATTTTCTACTTTTTTCAGGGTTTCTTGCCATATTCTGGGTCCTTCAGTGTGAATTTTTATTTTCCTCGTTTTTCAGGTTTTCTTGCCATATTCCAGGTCCTTCAATTTGAATTTTTAATTTTCCTCATTTTTCAGGTTTTTTCCACATCTTCTGGGTCCTACACTGTGATTTCTCATACCACGTTTTTCAGGTTTTCTTGCCATATTCCAGGTCCTTCAGTGTGAATGTTTACTTTTCCACATTTTTCAGTATTTCTCGCCCTATTCTGGGTAATACAGTGTGAATTTTTAATTTTCCACTTTTTTCATCTTTTATTGCCATATTGTGGGTCCGACAGTGTAAATTTTTAATGTTCACGTTATTCAGGGTTTCTCGGCATATTCTGGGTCTTGCAGTGTCATTTTCTCATTTTCGACGTTTTTCAATTTTTTTCGTAATTCTGGGTTCTACACTGGGTTTTATCATTTTCCACCTTTTTCATGTTTTTCGCCGTATTCGGGGTCCTTCAATGTGAGTTTTTAATTTTCTACTTTGTTCAGGGTTTCTCGCCATATTCTGGGTCCTACAGTGTGATTTTCACTTTTTCCAACTTTTTCTGGTTTTCTAGGCATATTCTGGGTCTTCAGTGAGAGTTTTTAATTTTTTACTTTTTTCAGTGTTTCTCGCCCTATTCTGTGCCCTACAGTGTGAATTTTAAATTTTCCACGGTTTTCAGGGTTTTTCGCCATATTCTGGTTCCTATAGTGTGAATTTTTAATTTTTTCACGTTTTCAAGTAATTTTTGTTTTATTCCGGGTCCTACTGTGTGATTTTCTCATTTTCCACCTTTTTCAGTTTTTCTCGGCATATTCGGGGTCCTTCAGTGTGAGTTTTTAATTTTCTACTTTTTTCAGGTTTTCTCGCCATATTCTGGATACTACAGCCTGTATTTTTCATTTTCCACGTTTTTCAGGGTTTCTCGGCCTATTCAGGGTCCTGCAGTGTGAATTTTTAATTTTCCACGTTTTAAAGTTTTTTTCCTCATAATCTGGGTCCTACAGTGTGAATATTTCATTTTCCATGTTTTTCAGTTTTTCTCGCCATATTCTGTGTCCGACAGTTTGAATATTTAATTTTCACGTTTTTCAGGGTTTCTCTGCATATTCGGGGTCCTACAGTGTTGTTTTCTCATTTTCTATTTTTTCAGGGTTTTTTGCCATATTCTGTGTCCTACACCGTGTACTTGTGTATTTTTAATTTTCCACGTTTATCAGGGTTTCTAGGCATATTATGGTTCCTACAGTGTGATTTTCTCATTTTCCCCCGTTTTTCAAGTTTTTTTTGCAATTCTGGGTCCTACAGTGTGAATTTCTCATTTTCCACCTTTTTCAGGGTTTCTTGCCATATTCCAGGTCTGTCGATGAGAGTTTTTAATTTTCCATTTTTTTAAGGTTTTCTCGCCATATTCCAGTTCCTACAGTGTGAGTTTTTTATTTTCCAGGATTTTTCATTACATTCAATTTCCTTCAGTGTGAATTTTTTATTTTCCACGTTTTTCAGGGTTTCCCAACATATTTTGGGTCCTACAGATGAATTTTTAATTTTCCACGTTTTTCAGGGTTTCTTGCCATATTCCAGGTCTTTCTGAGTGAGTTGTTAATTTTCCCCTTTTTTCAAGTTTATTCGGAATTCTGGGTCCTACAGTGTGATTATTCTCATTTTCCACCTTTTTCATGTTTAATTGCCATATTCAGGGTCCTTCAGTGTGAGTTTTTAATTTTCTACTTTTTTCAGGGTTTCTTGACATATTCTAGGTCCTTCAGTGCTTGTTTTTACTCTTCCAATTTTTTCAGGTTTTCTCGCCATATTCCAGATCCTTGAGTGTGAGTTGTTAATTTCCATGTTTTTCAGGTTTTCTCACCATATTCGGGTTCCTTCACTGTGAGATTTTAATTTTCTACTTTTTTCAGGGTTTCCCGCAATATTCTGGTTCCTACAGCGTGTATTTTTAATTTTCCACGTTTCTCAGGGTTTCTTGGCATATTCTGTGTCCTACAGTGTCAATTTTTAATTTTAAAAGTTTTTACGTTTTTTTCGTCATATTCTGGGTTCTACAGTGTGAATTTTTAATTTTCCACGTTTTTCAAGGTTTCTTGCCATATTCTGGTCCTACAGTGTGAATTTTTAAATTTCAACTTTTCTCAGGTTTAATTTTCTACGTTTTTCAGGGTTTCTTGGCATATACTGTGTCCTACAGTGTGATTTTCTCATTTTCTATCTTTTTCAGGTTTTCTCGCCATATTCGAGGTCCTTCAGTGTGAATTTTTAATTTTCTACTTTCTTCAGGGTTTCTCACCATATTCTGAGTCCTACAGTGTGAATATTAAATTTTCCACGTTTTTAAGGGTTTCTCGCAATATTCTGGGTCCTACAATGTGATTTTCTCATTTTCCACCTTTCTCAGGTTTTCTCCTTATATTCTGGGTCCTACAGCGTGTATTTTTAATTTTCCACGTTTTTCAGGGTCTCGGCATATTCTGAGTCCTACAGTGTGATTTACTCATTTTCCAACTTTTTCAGGTTTTCTCGGCATATTCTGAGTTCTACAGTGTGAATTTTTAATTTTCCACGTTTTTCAGGTTTTCTCGCCATATTCTGGGTCCTTCAGTGTGAGTTTTTTAATTTTTCCTCGTTTTTTCAGGTTTTCTCGCCATATTCCTGGTCCTTCAGTGTGAATTTTTAATTTTCCACGTTTTTCAGTATTTCTCGCCATAATCTGCTTCTGACTGTGAATATTTAATTTTTCACGTTTTTCAGGGTTTTCTAGGCATATTCTGGGTCCTGTAGTGTGATTTTCTCATTTTCCACGTTTTTCAAGTTGTTTGTAATTCTGGGTCCTACAGTGTGATTTTCTCATTTTCCACTTTTTTCAGGTTTTCTTGCCATATTTGGGGTCCTTCAGTGTGAGTTTTTAATTTTCTATTTTTTCAGGGTTTCTCGCCATAATCTGGGTCCTATAGCGTGTATTTTTAATTTTCCACGTTTTCAGGGTTTCTAGACATATTCTGGGTCCTACAGTTTGATTTTCTTTTTTTCGTCATTTTTCAAGTTTTATCACAATTCTGGGTCCTACAGTTTGATTATTCTCATTTTCCACCTTTTTCAGGTTTTCTCGCCATATTTGGGGTCCTTCAGTGTGAGTTTTTAATTTTCAACTTTTTTCAGGGTTTCTTGCCATATTCTGGGTCCTTCAGTGTGAGTTTTTATTTTTACTCGTTTTTCAGGTTTTATCGCCATATTCCGGGTCCTTTAGTGTGCATTTATAATTTTCCAAGGTTTCTCGCCATATTCAGTGTCCGAAAGTTTGAATTTTTAATTTTCAGGTTTTTCAGGGTTTCTCTGCATATTCTGGGTCCTTCAGTGTTATTTTCTCATTTTCCAAGTTTTTCTAGTTTTTTCATAATTCTGGGTCCTACAGTGTGATTTTCTCATTTTCCAACTTTGTCAGGTTTTATCGCCATATTTGGGGTCCTTCAGTGTGAGTTTTTAATTTTCCTCGTTTTTCAGGTTTTCACACCATTTTCCGGGACCTTCAGTGTGAACTTTTAATATTCCACGTTTTTCAGTGTTTTTTTTTTTTTTGTCATATTCTGTGTCCTACAGTGTGATTTTTCTCATTTCGATGTTTTTCAGGTTTTCTTGCCGTATTCCAGGTCCTTCAGTGTGAATTTTTAATTTTCCATGTATTCCAGTATTTCTCCCCATACTCTGGGTAATACAGTGTGAGTTTTAAATTTTCCACTTTTTTTCATGGTTTCTCGCCATAATCCATGTCCTACAGCGTGTATTATTAATTTTCCACGTTTTCAGCGTTTCTAGCCATATTCTGGGTCCTTCAGTGTGAGTTTTTATTTTTACTCGTTTTTCAGGTTTTCTCTCCATATTCCGGGTCCTTCAGTGTGCATTTATAATTTTCCAATTTTTCATGGTTTCTCGCCATATTCTGTGTCCGAAAGTGTGAATTTTTAATTTTCAGGTTTTTCAGGGTTTCTCAGCATATTCTGGGTCCTTCAGTGTTATTTTCTCATTTTCCAAGTTTTTCTAGTTTTTTCGTAATTCTGGGTCCTACAGTGTGATTTTCTCATTTTCCAACTTTGTCAGGTTTTCTCGCCATATTTGGGGTCCTTCAGTGTGAGTTTTTAATTATCCTCGTTTTTCAGGTTTTCACACCATATTCCGGGTCCTTCAGTGTGATTTTTTAATATTCCACGTTTTTCAGGTTTTTTTTCGTCATATTCTATGTCCTACAGTGTGATTTTCTCATTTCGATGTTTTTCAGGTTTTCTTGCCGTATTCCAGGTCCTTCAGTGTGAATTTTTAATTTTCCACGTTTTTCAGTATTTCTTGCCATACTCTGGGTAATACAGTGTGAGTTTTAAATTTTCCACTTTTTTCATGGTATCTCGCTATAATCTGGGTCAGACAGTGTGGAATTTTTATTTTTCACCTTTTCAGTGTTTCTTGGCATATTCTGGGTCCTGCAGTGTGATTTTCTCATTTTCCACGTTTTTCAAGTTTTTTTCGTAATTCTGGGTCCTACAGTGTGATTTTCTCTTTATCCACCCTTTTCAGGTTTTCTCGCCATATTTGGGGTCCTTCAGTGTGAGTTTTTAATTTTCTACTTTTTTCAGGGTTTCTCGCCATATTCTGGGTCCTACAGCGTGTATTTTTAATTTTCTACTTTTTTCAGGGTGTCTCGCCATATTCTGGGTCCTTCATTGTGAGTTTTTAATTTTACTTGTTTTTCTGGTTTTCTCGCCATATTCCAGGTCCTTCAATGTGAATTTTTAATTTTCCACGTTTTTTCAGTATTTCTCGCCATATTCTACGTAATACAGTGTGAATTTTTTATTTTCAACTTTTTTCATGGATTCTCGCCATATTCTGTGTCCGAAAGTGTGAATTTTTAATTTTTACGTATTTCAGGGTTTCTCGGCATATTCTGGGTCCTGCAGTGTGATTTTCTCATTTTCCACGTTTTTCAAGTTTTTACGTAATTCTAGGTCCTTCAGTGTGAGTTTATAATTTTCCTCGTTTTTCAGGATTTCTCCCCATATCCGGGGTCCTTCAGTGTGAATTTTTAATTTTCCACGTTTTTCAGTATTTCTCGCCATATTCTGAGTAATACAGTGTGAATTTTTTATTTTCCACTTTTCATTGATTCTCGCCATATTCTGTGTCCTAAAGTGTGAATTTTTAATTTTCACGTTTTTCAGTGTTTCTAGGCATATTCTGGGTCCTGCAGTGTGATTTTCTCATTTTCCACGTTTTTCAAGTTTTTACGTAATTCTGGGTCCTTCAGTGTGAGTTTATAATTTTTCTCGTTTTTCAGGATTTCTCGCCATATTCGGGGTCCTTCAGTGTGAATTTTTAATTTTCCACCTTTTTCAGGTTTTTTAGTCATATTCTGGGTCTTACAGAATGATTTTGTCCATTTCACGTTTTTCAGGTTTTCTTGCCGTATTCCAGGTCCTTCAGTGTGAATTTTTAATTTTTCACGTTTTTCAGGATTTCTCGCCATACTCTGGGTAATACAGTGTGAGTTTTAAATTTTCCACTTTTTTCATGGTTTCTCGCCATAATCCATGTCCTACAGGGTGTATTTTTAATTTTCCACGTTTTCAGCGTTTTTAGCCATATTCTGGGTCCTTCAGTGTGAGTTTTTATTTTTACTCGTTTTTCAGGTTTTCTCGCCATATTCTGGGTCCTTCAGTGTGCATTTATAATTTTCCAATTTTTCATGGTTTCTCGCCATATTCTGTGTCCGAAAGTGTGAATTTTTAATTTTCCACGTTTTTCAGTATTTCCCGCCATATTCTGGGTAATACAGTGTGAATTTTTAATTTTCCACTTTTTTAATGGTTTCTTGCCATATTCTGGGTCTGAGAGTGTGAATTTTTAATTTTCACGTTTTTCAGGCTTTCTAGGCATATTCTGGGTCCTCCAGCGTGATTTTCTGATTTTCCACGTTTTTCAAGTTTTTTCATAATTCTGGGTCCTACAGTGTAATTTTCTCATTTTCCACCTTTTTCAGGTTTTCTCATAAAATTTGGGTCCTTCATTGTGAGTTTTTAATTTTCGACTTTTTTTCAGGTTTTCTTGCCATATTCTAGGTCCGATAGTGTGAATTTTTAATTTTTACGTTTTTCAGGGTTTCTCAGCATATTCTGGGTCCTGCAGTCTGATTTTCTCATTTTCGACGTTTTTCATGTTTTTTTCACAATTCTGGGTCCTACACTGTGATTATTCTCTTTTTCCACCTTTTTCAGTTTTTCTCGCCATATTCGGGGTCCTTCAGTGTGAATTTTAATTTTCCTCTTATTTCAGGTTTTCTTGCCATATTCTGGGTTCTTCAGTGCGAGTTTTTAATTTTCCAAATTTTTCAGGTTTTTTCGTCTTATTCTGGGTCCTACAGTGGTAATATTTAATTTTCCACGTTTTTCAGGTTTTTTCGTCATATTCTGGGTCCTAGAGTGTGATTTTCTCATTTCTAAGTTTTTCAGGTTTTCTTGCCCCATTCCAGGTCCTCAGTGTGAATTTTTAATTTTCCACGTTTTACAGTGTTTCTCACCATATTCTGGGTAATACAGTGTGAATTTTTATTTTTCCACTTTTTTTCATGGTTTCTCATCATATTCTGGGTCCTACAGTGTGAATATTTAATTTTCCACCTCTTTCAGGTTTTCTCTGGACTTTTTGGGTCCTATAGTGTGAATTTTTAATTTTCCACGTTTTTCAAGTTTTCATTCCATATTCTGGTCCTACTTCAGTGTGATTTTTTAATTTTCCACTTTTTTCATGGTTTCTTGCCATATTCGGTGTCTGACAGTGTGAATTTTTAATTTTCACGTTTTTTAGGGTTTTTCTCCATATTCTGGATCCGATAGTGTCAATTTTTAATTTTCAGGTTTTTGAGGGTTTCTTGGCATATTCTCGGTCCTTCAGTGTGATTTTCTCATTTTCCACCTTTTTCAGGTTTTCTCGCCATATTTGTGGTCCTTCTCTGTGAGTTTTTAATTTTCTACTTTATTCAGGGTTTCTCGCCATATTCTGGGTCGTAGAGTGTGAATTTTAAATTTTCCAAGTTTTCAGGGTTTATCGCCATATTCTGCTTCCTACAGTGTGAATTTTAAATTTTCCAAGTTTTTCAATGTTTCTAATCATATTCAGGGTCCTACAGTGTGAAATTTTAATTTTAAATATTTTTAAGTTTTTTTTTTCGTCATATTCTGTGTCCTACATTGTGATTTTCTCATGTTCCAACTTTTTCAGGTTTTCTTGTCATATTTGGGGTCCTTCACTGTGAATTTTTAATTTTCTACTTTTTTCAGGGTTTCTCGCCATATTCTGGGTTGTACAGTGTGAATTTTAAATTTTCCAAGTTTTTCAGGGTTTCTCGCCATATCCTGGGTCCTACAGTGTTAATATTTAATTTTCCATGTTTTTCAGGTTTTCTCGCCATATTCTGGATCCTTCAGTTTGAGTTTTTAATTTTCCACGTTTTCAGTGTTTCTTGCCATAATGTGGGTAATAGAGTGTGAATTTTTAATTTTCCACTTTTTTCATGGTTTCTCGCCATATTCTGGGTCTGACAGTGTAAATTTTTAATTTTAATGTTTTTCAGGGTTTCTCGGCATTTTCTGGGTCCTGCAGAGTGATTTTCTCATTTCCATGTTTTTGAAGTTTTTTCCTAATTCTGGGTCCTACAGTGTGATTTTCTCATTTTCCACCTTTTTCAGGTTTTCGTGCTGTATCCGGGGTCCTTTCGTGTGAGTTTTTTAATTTCTACTTTTTTCAGAGTTTCTCGACATATTCTGGGTCATACAGTTTGAATTTGAAATTTTCCAAGTTTTTCAGGGTTTCTTGCCATATTCTGCGTCCTACAGTGAGAATTTTAAATTTTCCACGTTTTTCAGTGTCTCGCCATATTCATGGTCATACTGTGTGAATTTTTAATTTAAAAGTTTTTAAGTTTTTTTTCGTCATATTCTGGGTCCTACAGTGTGATTTTCTCATTTCCACGTTTTTCAGGTTTTCTTGCCATATTCCAGGTCCTTCAGTGTGAATTTTTAATTTTCCACGTTTTTCAGTGTTTCTAGCCATATGTGGGTAATACAGTGTGAATTTTTAATTTTCCACTTTTTTCATTGTTTCTTGCCATATTGTGGATCCGACAGTCTGAATTTTTAATTTTCACGTTTTTCTGGGTTTCTCGGCATATTCTGGGTCCTGCAGTGTGATTATCTCATTTTCCACGTTTTTCAAGTTTTTTCGTAATTCTGGGTCCTACAGTGTGATTTTCTCATTTTCCACCTTTTTCAGGTTTTCTCGCATTATTTGGGTTCCTTCACTGTGAATTTTTAATTTTCTACTTTTTTCAGGGTTTCTCACCATATTCTGCGTCTTACAGTGTGAATTTTAAATTTTCCACGTTTTTCAGAGTTCCTGGCCATATTCTGGGTCCTACAGTGTGAACTTTTAATTTTAAACGTTTTTAAGGTTTTTTTTGGTCATATTCTGGATCCTACAGTGTGATTTTCTCATTTTCCAACTTTTCAGGTTTTCTAGGCATATTCTGACTCCTACAGTGTGAATTTTTAATTTTAAACGTTTTTAAGTTTTTTTGTCATATTCTGGGTCCTACAGTGTGATTTTCTCATTTTCCAACTTTTCAGGTTTTCTCGGCATATTCTGACTCCTACAGTGTGAATTTTTAATTTTCCACCTTTTTCAAGGTTTCTTGCTATATTCAGGTCCTACACTGTGAATTTTTAATTTTCCACCTTTTTCAGGTTTTTTCGCCATATTTGGGGTCCTTCACTGTGAGTTTTTAATTTTCTACTTTTTTTTCATGGTTTCTTGCCATATTCTGGGTCCGACTGTGAATTTTTAATTTTCATGTTTATCAGGTTTTCTCGCTATATTCTGGGTCCGATAGTGTGAATTATTAATTTTCATGTTTTTCAGGCTTTCTCGGCATATTCTGGGTCCGGTAGTGTGATTTTCTCATTTTCCACGGTTTTCAAGTTTTTTCGTAATTCTGGGTCCTACTACAGTGTGATTTTCTCATTTTCCACCTTTTTCAGGTTTTCTCGCCATATTCTGTGTTCTACAGTGTGATTATCTCATTTTCACCTTTTCAGGTTTTCTTGCCATATTCCAGGTCCTTCAGTGTGAATTTTTAATTTTCCACGTTTTTCAAGGTTTCTTGCCATATTCTGGTCCTAAAGTGTGAATTTTGAATTTTCCCCATTTTTTAGTGTTTCTCACCATATCCTGGGTCCTACAGTGTTAATATTTAATTTTCCATGTTTTTCAGGTTTTCTCGCCATAGTCTGGGTACTTCAGTGTGAGTTTTTAATTTTCCTGGTTTTTCAGGTTCTCTAGCCATATTCAAGGTTCTTCAGTGTGAATTTTTATTTTTCCACGTTTTTCAGGATTTTTCATCATATTCTGGGTTCTACAGTGTGATTTTCTCATTTCCACGATTTTCAGGTTTTCTTGCCATATTCCAGGTCTTTCAGTGTGACTTTTTAATTTTCAATGTTTTTCAGTGTTTCTCGCCATATTGTGGGTAATACAGTGTGAATTTTTAATTTTCCACTTTTTTCATGGTTTCTCGCCATATTCTGGGTCCGACAGTGTGAATTTTTAATTTTCATGTTTTTCAGGGTTTCTTGGCATAACTGGGTCCTGTACTGTGATTTTCTCATTTTCCACGTTTTTCAAGTTTTTTCGCAATTCTGTGTCCTACAGTGTAATTTTCTCATTTTCCACCTTTTTCAGGTTTTCGCACAGTATCCGGGGTCCTTTTGTTTGAGTTTTTTAATTTCTACTTTTTTCAGGGTTTCTTGCCATATTCTGGGTCCTACAGAGTGTATTTTTAATTTTTGACGTTTTTCATGGTTTCTCTGCATATTCTGAGTCCTACAGAGTGACTTTCTCATTTTCGACCCTTTTCAAGTTTTTTAGCAATTCTGTGTCCTACAGTGTGAGTTTCTCATTTTCCACCTTTTTCAGGTTTTCTCGCCATATACGGTGTCCTGCTGTGTGAATTTTTCATTTTAAACGTTTTTAAGTTTTTTTCGTCATATTCTGGGTCCTACAGTTGATTTTCTCATTTTCCACCTTTTTCAGTTTTTCTCGCCATATTCTGGGTCCTTCAGTGTGAGTTTTTAATTTTCCTCGTTTTTCAGGTTTTCTCGCCATATTTGGGTCCTTCAGTGTGAATTTTTAATTTTCCACGTTTTTCAGGTTTTTTCGTCATATTCTGTGTTCTACAGTGTGATTTTCTCATTTCCACGATTTTTGGGTTTTCTTGCCATATTCCAGGTCCTTCAGTGTGAGTTTTTAATTTTTGACTTTTTTTCAGGGTTTCTCACCATATTCTGGTTCCTACAGCGTGTATTTTTAATTTTCCACTTTTTCAGGGTTTCTCCTCATATTCTGTGTCCTACAGTGTGATTTTCTCATTTTCGACGTTTTTCAAGTTTTTTCGCAATTCTGGGTCCTACAGTGTGATTTTCTCTTTTTCTACCGTTTTCAGGTTTTCTCGCCATATACGGGGTCCTACAGTGTGAATTTTTATTTTTTAACGTTTATAAGTTTTTTTCGTCATATTCTGGGTCCTACAGTATGATTTTCTTATTTTCCACCTTTTTCAGGTTTTCTCGCCATATTCGCGGTCCTTCAGTGTGATTTTTTTCATTATCCCCGTTTTTCAGGATTTCTCGCCATTTTTCCGGTCATTCTGTGTGTGTTTTTTATTTTTGAAATTTTTCAGTGATTTTATCGCCATATTCTAGGTATTACAGTATGATTTTCTCATTTTTTGATTCTTTCATGGTTTGTCACCATATTTCAGGTCCTACAGTGTGATTTTCTCATTTTTCGTCTTTTTCAGGTTTTATCACCATATTCCTGGTCCTACAGTGTGATTTTCTCATTTTCCACATTATTCAGGATTTCTTGCCATATTCCAGGCCTTCAGTGTGATTTTTTCATTATCCACGTTTTTCAAGGTTTCTTGCCATATTCCAGGTTCTTCATTATGAATAAATAATTATCCACGTTTTTCAGGGTTTCTCACCATATTCTGGGACCTACAGTTTGATTTTCTCATGTTTCGACTTTTTCAGTTTCTCACCATATTCCAGTTCTTACAGTGTTATTTCCTCATTTTCCACATTATTCAGGATATCTCGCCATTTTCCAGGTCATTCAGTGTGAGTTTTTAATTTTCCACATTTTTCAGGGTTTATCGCCATATTCCAGGTCCTTCAGTGTGATTTTTTCATTATCCAAGTTTTTCTGGGTTTCTCGCCATATTTCAGGTCCTTCTGTGTGAGTTTTTTATTTTCGAGGTTTTTCAGTGTTTTTATCGCCATATTCTAGGTATTACAGATTTTCAGAAAAATGATTTTCTCATTTTTCAGTTCTTTCACGGTTTGTCACCATATTTCATGTCCTACAGTGTGATTTTCTCATTTTTCGACTTTTTCAGGGTTTTTCGCCATATTCCAGGACCTAATGTGTTATTTTCTCATTTTCCACATTATTCAGGATATCTCTTCATTTTCCAGGTTCTTCAGTGTGAGTTTTTAATTTTCCACATTTTTCAGGGTTTTTCGCCATATTCCAGGTCCTTCAGTGTGATTTTTTAATTAGCCACGTTTTTCAGGGTTTCTCACCATATTTCAGGTCCTTCTTTGTGAGTTTTTTATTTTCGAGATTTTTCAGTCATTTTGTCGCCATATTCTAGGTATTACAGTATGATTTTCTCATTTTTCGATTCTTTCATGGTTTGTCACCATTTTTCAGGTCCTACAGTGTGATTTTCTCATTTTTCGACTTTTTCAGGGTTTATCACCATATTCCAGGTCCTACAGTGTGATTTTCTCATTTTCCACATTTTTCAGGATTTCTTGCAATATTCCAGGCTTTAAGTGTGATTTTTTTAATTATCCACGTTTTTCAGTGTTTCTCGCCATATTCCAAGTCCTACTGTGTGCTTTTCTCATTTTCCATATTTTTTAAAATTTCTCGCCATATTCCAGGTCCTTCATTGTGAGTTTTAATTTTCAACATTTATCAGCGTTTATCGCTATATTCTAGGCACTACAGTAAGATATTCTCATTTTTCGACTTTTTCAGGGTTTCTCACCATATTCCAGGTCCTACAGTGTGATTTTCTCATTTTTCGAAAAAAGTAGAAAATTAAAAATGCACGCTGTAGTACCCAGAATATGGCAAGAAACCCTGAAAAAAGTAGAAAATTAAAAACTCACACTGAAGGACCCCGATTATGGCGAGAATACCTGAAAAAGGTGGAAAATGAGAAAGTCACACCGTAGGACCTGGAATATGGTGATAAACCTTGAAAAAGTCGAAAAATGAGAAAATCACACTGTAGGACCTGAAATATGGTGACAAACCATTAAAGGAACGAAAAATGAGAAAATCATACTCTAATACCTAGAATATGGCGATAAAAACACTGAAAAATCTCGATTATGGCAGGAAAACATGAAAAAAGTGGAAAATTAAAAATTCACACTATATTACCCATAATATGGCGAGAAATACTGAAAAAACGTGGAAACTTAAAAATTCACAATGAAGGACCTGGAATATGGCAAGAAAACCTGAAAAAGGTGGAAATGAGAAAATCACACTGTAAGACCCAGAATATGACAAAAAAAAAAACCTGAAAAACGTGGAAAATTAAAAATTCACACTGAAGGACCCCGAATATGGCAAGAAAACCTGAAAAACGAGGAAAATTAAAAACTCACACTGAAGGACCCAGAATATGGCGAGAAAACCTGAAAAAAGTAGAAAATAAAAAACTCACACAGAAGGACCCCAAATATGGGGAGAAAACCTGAAAAAGTGGAAAATGAGAAAATCACACTGTAGGACCCAGAATTACATAAAAACTCGAAAAACGTGGAAAATAACAAAAATCACACTGCAGGATCCAGAATATGCCGAGAAACCCTGAAAAACGTGAAAATTAAAAATTCACACTGTCGGACACAGAATATGGCGAGAATCCATGAAAAAAGTGGAAAATTAAAAATTCACACTGTATTATGCAGAATATGGCGAGAAATACTGAAAAACGTGGAAAATTAAAAATTCACACTGAAGGACCTGGAATATGGCAAGAAAACCTGAAAAACGTGGAAATGAGAAAATCATACTGTACGACCCAGAATATGACTAAAAATCCTGGAAATGTTGAAAATTAAAAATTCACACCGAAGGACCGGGAATATGGCGAGAAAACCTGAAAAACGAGTAAAATTAAAAACTCACACTGAAGGACCCAGAATACGGCCAGAAAACCTGAAAAAAGTAGAAAATTAAAAATACACACTGTAGTACCCAGAATATGGCGAGAAACCCTGAAAAAAGTAGAAAATTAAAAACTCACACTGAAGGACCCCAAATATAGCGAGAAAACCTGAAAAAGGTGGAAAATGAGAAAATCATACTGTAGGACACAGCAATGCGAAAAAAATTGAAAAAAGTGGAAAATGAGAAAATTCACACTGTAGGGACCCAGAATATGCCTAGAAACCCTGAAAAATGTGGAAAATTAAAAATACACTCTGTAGCACGCAGAATATGGCAAGAAACCATGAAAAAAGTAGAAAATTAAAAATTCACTCTGAAGGACCCCGATTATGGCGAGAATACCTGAAAAAGGTGGAAAATGAGAAAATCACACTGAAAGACCCAGAATAATGAAAAAACTTGAAAAACTTGGAAAATGAGGAAATCACACTGCAGGACCCAGAATATTCCAAGAAACCCTGAAAATCGTGAAATTTAAAAATTCACACTATGGGACCCAGAACATGGCCCTGCCTTGCCTAGCCTAGCCTAGCCCTGCCGAGCCCAGCCTAGCCCTTCCTAGCCCAGCCCTCCCTAGCCCTGCCTTGCCAAGCCCTGCCTAGCCCTGCCTTGCCAAGCCCTGCCTAGCCCTGCCTTTCCAAGCCCTGCCTAGCTTAGCCCTTCCCTGCATATCCCTGCCTAGCCCAGCCCTTCCCTGCCTAGCCTAGCCCTGCCTTCCTGACCCTGTTTTTAACCAGGCTGGAGTCGAACTCAGAAACTGACTGCCTCTACCTCCAGAGTGCTCTCATTAAGAGCTCGAGCCACCACTGAATGTTGGGTTTTCTAAGTCTTACATTGGTATGGTGTCTGTTTCTCAGCTGTGAAACCCTAATTAAGACATGTAGTCAGTCCTAGGTCAGCCATAGCTACAGAGTGAGGCATTATCTAAAACAAAACAAAACAAAACAAAACAAAAAATAGAAATAATAAAATAAATAAATTGAGCAACCACATGATATCTTTCCTTTCTTTAGATGATACTCAGAGCTTGAAGCAGTTCACCCATGAGACCTCAGCTCTGGACATTGAGACTGTTTTCCTAACAAGTATTATGGCTGAACCTGAGGGGTTTTACTGCTGAGTTGTGTCCCCCACTTTAAAAAAAAGTTGTTTTCAAAGGCTGCAGAATCTTAGCACTGTTGCTTGTTACAGTTGAGTCACAGCCCTGAACTTTCAGTGGTAGTTAAAGGCACTGAGATGGGCTTCCTATAGACATAAAAGGCCAATTCTTTGTTATTAAAAAGTTAATCTGGATTCCCCCACCCCCTGGCATCCTAACAATTCCTAGAAAGGTAGACAGGGACCTGGGCAGAAGGGTGCAAGGCTACTGGTGTTTGTAAGTGGTAACAGAAGGCTTTCTCTAGTTGGTACCCTACCCCAAGTTACACTGTCACTTCTTTTTCCTTGTTGTTGTTTTGTCGGTTTGTATTCTCTACATAGCCCCTTTCCCTTCCTAACCTTGGTGGTCCTGAACCTTACTGTCCTTGAACTCAGTGATTTGCCTGTCTTGCTAGGATGAAACTGTGAGCTACCATCCAGAAGGAAGCACCCTGCTGAGGTTAGATTAGGGTCTCTTCCAGTTTCCTCTATGCACATGCATATGGCATGCCTGGTCTTTCTTTTTTTCTTTTCCTTTTCTTTTTAAAGATTTATTTATTTATTATATTTAAGTATGCTGTAGCTATCTTCAGACACTCCAGAAGAGGGTGTCAGATTCTGAAGAATCTAAATCATTCTTATTGTCTGCATATGATGTATATAAACACAGCCTCAAATATACTCAAAAAAAAATAATGAAAGATGTGGCTATAGAGAGGGCTCAACAATTAAGAGCATTGTCTCCTCTTCTAGAGAACCTGGGCTCAATTACCAGTATATATATGGTGGCCCATCTCCAGTTCCAGGGGATCTAATACTCTGTTCTGGAGTCTGTGGGCACAGCATACACATGCAAAACACCCTTACACTAAAAATAAAATAGATCATTGAGAGAGAGGAGAGAGAGGGGGTGAGAGAGAGGGGAGGTAATCATACCTCCTGACAAGTTTGAAGACCTGAGCTTCATCACTTACACAAATAAATAAATGCAAAATATTTTTATAAATAAACTCTGCCATTTACCTTTAAAAATTCCTAGAAAACAAGTTCTATGAGCAACAGTTATATTTACTATATCTAAAGGACAGTCATGAGCATATTCTCTAAATAGAAAAAGGTCTGTTGGTCTTAGAAATGGAAAAGACAAACCAAGGAAGGTTTGCAATTACATAATGAGGCAGCTCAGCCCAGCTCTTAGGTTGGAAATAAGACTCGAGAATAGGATACACCTGAAGATAGCCATTGCTGTTTGTGCTTGATGGTAATCTGGTAATTTTTTTTTCTTAATTTTTAAAAACTTTTTATCCTCTTTCTTTCTTTCTTTCTTTATTTCTTTCTTTCTTTCTTTCTTTCTTTCTTTCTTTCTTTCAATTATTATTTTTTTCTCAGAACGGGTTTCTCTGTGCAGCCCTGGCTGATTTGGAACTCCCTCTGTAAGCCAAGGTGATTTGAATGCAGAAATCTGCCTGAGGCTAAAGGTGTGTTCCACAATTGCCTCAGCTCTACTCTAATTCTGTGTATGTTTGTATATATGTATGAATATAAGTAATATTAATCCATTAATATCTCTTTTTCCTAAAATTCATGTCATTCCTCCTTATCTTTCTCTCTCACTCCCTGTGTGTGTGCATGTGTGTGTTAGTCTAGGGTACACAGATTAAAGAAACCATATTTCCCACGGATTCTTAGAAATAAACAAGGAAGCCGGGTGTGGTTGAGAACCCCTTTAATCCCAGCACTTGGCAGGCAGAGGCCGGCAGATTTCTGCATTCCAGGCCATCCTGGTCTACAGAGTGAGTTCCAAGACACCCAGGGCTACACAAAGAAACACTGTCTTGAACGCCCCTCCCTCCTAAAAATAATAAAGAAGCAATAGACAAAAAGCAAGAGAAAAACATGTGGCCATGGCTGCTGGTGGTTTTTCAGTGATTCCTGACCCTTCTGCACTGGATTCAGTTAAGTTCTATTCCACTAGTAGCTGGGAAAGAAGGGGAAGAAACAGAAGAAACCTGGAACAATAGGTCTCGTGGCGGCCAGCCACCTCCATCTTGAGAAGGGTGGTCAGTCAGCAGACAAGATGGCCGCCATCCACATGTCGCCTTTCAGCATGGTGAGGTCAATGTGTCAATGTTCAACCGAGTGACAAAACAAGGAATTAGACATGCAGAAAACAGACATGCAGGCACACCACCTCCTTTCCCTTCTGTTGTTTGGTAAAAGACACACAATTTTTATTATTTACAGTAAGCCTTAAAAAGCACTCTGACAGCCTCACAGATATCTACCTTCTATGTGATTAGAATTTCCTTTTTTTTAAATTAATTCTCAGGAGTTGCATGGTGACTTGTTCTAGGTTATGGTGCCCTCTTCTGGTATGTAGTCATATAGGCAGCAGATAGAGCACACACACACACACACACACACACACACACACACTTACATTGAAAACAAATAGTAATAATAACAACAAACAAGCAAGCAAGCAAGCAAACAAACAAATATATAAATAAGAGGGAAAAAGAGATTCTGGCTTCTGCCAGGCTGTGTGGGTGGCAAAGGCAGGCAGGCAGAGAGGACCTCTGTGAGTTTGAGGCAGAACATACTGCCTGGGCTACACCAAGAGAAACCCTACCTCGAGGCAAAAGAAAACAAAAGCAGAGAAGGTTCTGGCTTTTATTTTACTGATCTGTCTGTCTGTCTTTCTTTCACCAGGCTGGCCTCGAACTCAGAAACTGACTGCCTCTGCCTCCCGAGTACTCTCATTAAGAGCTTGAGCCACCACTGAATGTCGGGTTTTCTAAGTCTTACCTTGCTCTTGGTGTCTGTTCTCAGCTGTGAAACCCTAATTAACACATGTAGTCAGTCCTGGGTCAGCCAGAGCTACAGACTGAGGCCTTATCTAAAACCAAATAAAACAAAACAAAACAACAAATAGAAATAATAAAATACATAAATTAAGCAACCACATCATATCTTTTCTCTCTCTAGATGGTACTCAAAAATTGCAGAAGTTTGCCTGTGAGACCTCAGCTCTGGACACTGAGGCTGTTTCCCTACCAAGTAGTAGGGCTGAACTTGAGGATCTCTACAGCTCAGTTGTGTCCCCTGCTCTTTTAAAAAAAGAGTTGTTTTCAAAGGCTGCAGGTTCTTACCACTGTTGCTTGTTACAGATGAATTATAGCCCTGAACTTTCAATGGTACTTAAAGGCACAGACAGGTGCTTCCTATAGACATAAGAGCCCAAGCCTTGTGGTCATAACCAGTGGTAATAACCTGGGCGGAAGGGTGCAAGGCTTCTTGTGTTTGTAAGTGGTAACAGAAGGCTTTCTCTTGTTGGTACCCTATCACAAGCTACACTGCCTATTCTTTTTCCTGGTTAGTGTTTCCTTGCTTTGTTTTCACTACATAGCTCCTTTTTCTTCATAGCATTGGCTGTCCTGAACCAGGCAGTCCTTGAAATCAGTGATTTGCCTGTCTTGCCTGATTACACTCTGAGCTACTATCCAGAGGGAAGCAACCTGCTGAGGTTAGACTGCTCTCTCTCCAGGTTTCCCCTATGAACATGCAAATGGCAGTCCTGCCTGGTCTTTCTTTTTTTTATCCTTTTTAAAAAATGTTTATTTATTTATTTATTTATTTATTTATTTATTTATTTATGTATTTATTAGATATAAGTACACTGTAGCTGTCTTCAGACACTCCAGAAGAGGGTGTCAGATTCTGGAGAATCTAAATCCCTCTTATGGTCTGCATATGATGTACATAAACACAGCCTCACATATACTTCTAAAAATTTAAAGATGGGTGGGGCCACTGAAAGGGCTCAACAATTAACAGCATTGTCTCCTCTTCCAGAGAACCTGGGCTCAACTACCAGCAACTATATTGTGGCCCATCTCCAGTTCCAGGGGATCTGATACTCTGTTCTGGCTTTTGTGGGCACTGTATACACATGTAAAACACCCTTACACTAAAAATAAAATACATCATTGAGAGAGAGGAAAGAGGGCTTTTGAGAGAGAGAGGGGGGAGGTCATCGTACCTCTTGACAGGTTTGAAAAATCAGAGCTTCATCACTCACACAAATAAATAACTGCAAAATATTTTTTAAACAAACTCTGCCATTTACCCTTAAAAATATCAAGAAAACAAGTAAGTTCTATGAGCAACAGTTATATTGACTGTATCTAAAGGATAGTCATGAGCATATTCTCTAAACAGGAAAAGGTCTGGTAATCTTAGAAATGGAAAAGAGAAACCAAGTCTTTCTTCATATAAAAGCATACAGTAAGAGAACATTTAAAACTACAAGAGGCTACAGTGTGGCATGGCGGTGGAGATTGTTCCAACCTTGGGAAAGTCACACGTGAACCCCTTTAAGTTGGGGTTGCAGGGAGGTGATGATTGGTTCCTTCCTATGCTGGTTCTTTTGTGCCTCTTCCTTCCACGATTAGGAAGATTTGCAATTACATAATGAGGCAGCTCAGCCAAGCCCTTAATTTGGAAATAGGACTAGAGGATAGGATACACCTGAAGACAGACAGCCATTGCTCTGTGTTCTTGATGCTTCAATGGAAGCATCTGGTATTCTGTGTGCAGTGTGATAGGTCCCATTCCAGAGGCATAGGTAAGAACCAGATTCCTGGCACTCTGACAGAAAAGGACCTAGGAGAAGCCCCGAGTGTGGGTGTGCATAGGACATTGCCTGAGCCTCTTTTGGCTCAGATCCATACCCCTGGATTGGTTGGACCCTCACTAGGATCCCCAACTTAACCCTACTGACATCTAGGTTAGTCATTTGAGCTCTAGTTGGATTCCCTTGACTGACCTGTTGGCCCCTATGGCCACCCTATGTCAGCTCCCAGATCCTGTGCCACCTAGGCTCAGACTTGACAGGCTATGTCTGTTAACAACAAAATCAGAGTGCCAGAATCACAGGAGACATTTCTTACATTTAGATTACATTCAGTTTGGGGGAAACAGAGGACAACACAGACGTAGGTTGAGGCCAATATACAGTTTAGTAAGCAAATACTGATCAGATGCGCAAAGACCTGCTACAGCGATGGAAACAGGTTTAACCATGCTCCTCCAGTGCCAGCCATGGCTTTGCCTGTCTGCATTGTATTTCTATGATATGCCAACGGAGCAGGTGCTCACCAAGGATTTGCTCTGGGGATGCTTACCCAGTGGTGGTCACAATTAGTAAACTTCTAAGATAAAGAACAGTTCCCCATCTAGCACAGTCATTAGAGCACGAGTTTATTAATCTCAGGTTCCTTGGTTTGAGCCCAAAGTTGGACGAGATGTTATTTTAGTTGGGTCTCGACTGGAGACAATGCTGGCACTTCCCAGGAGTGCCCCATGGTTGGGGTTCTGCTTTCTGTATCTCTGACATTAGAACTGGAGGTAGGGAGCATTTCGTGGGTCTTTTGCTCTGCTTGAAGCAGCACTGGGTGTACTAAATTGCAGTGGGTGCAAGTGTTACAGACTCTACACTAGTTTTGACCTTCTCGAGCAATTGGGTCACGGGGTAGTCTTGGATTACCCTTTTCAGGTAGATCTGAAACTCAATTCTTTTGGTGTTTACTGAATTCAACCAGAGGATTCCAAGATATCCCTCTTAGAAAGACTAGCTGGAGCTTCTCTTTAAGGCTTGTTGGTCCTTCCCCTAGATGATTCTCGCTTAGGGTCTGAGAGGATCTTCCTAGGTTCAAATCTTGGACCAGCCCTCTTCTTTTGCCAATCAAACCCTGAGGATTAAAAGTCAACCTTGGTTCCTTAGAAGGTATGACTAAACAAATGAAAATGGAAATTCGTAAGTACCCAAAGTGGTATTTTTGGTTGGTTTCTTTGGACCTTGTTTTCTGTTTTAGGCAGAGTCTTGTTCCTTTACCTTAGGCTGCTCCTGACAAAGTCAAGGATAGCTGCATTTCTAATCTTCATGCCTTCACTTCTTGTGTGCTGGAAAGATAGGCATGTGTATTAATCTGGTGTTCAGGTTGGAACCCAAGCTTAGGCAAGCAATTAGATGAGCTACAGCATCAGCTCATAACTCAAAATGTCCACCAAGAATTGCTGGCATTATTCAAATTAGCCTGAAGGATACAAATATTGGAAAATGTTGGAATTTAAAAAAAATCAATCCAGCTGCTCTGGCAAATCAGGGAGAACTGGAGCAGGCCTCTGAGATGCACCAGCTTCTAGTCAGGACTTTAGTGTATTTGACATACCCTGAGCTACATGAGAAGAAACACAAATAGCTAAAACAGGATAGTGAGACTAGCTGCAAGAAATGTGGCTGGTGGCATTAGTTAGGGAAGCAGAAACCGGTCTGAGTAGGGACACAGGCCTCATCCGGCCAGAACAGCACCGGTGTAGCTAGAGCGCAGGGTCGGCTGACACCTGCCAGCTACCCACGACCCCCGCCACAGGATTTTGAGACTGCTTGTGAGTGGAACACAGCTTCTACTCCAGTCCAATCACGCGGGACCTGAGACTGCTCTGGTTGGGGAGGCAGAAATCTGGCCTACGTAGGGCCACAAGCCTCTTCCGGTCAGAGAAGCACCGGGGTAGCTAGGGCGCAGAGTCGGCTGACACTCGCCAGCTACCTACAACACCCGCCACAGGATCTTAAGATTTCTGGTGAGTGGAACACAGCTTCTGCTCCAATCCAATTGCGTGCGGACCCTGAGACTGCATTAGTTAGGGAAGCAGAAACCGGCCTGAGTAGGGCCACAGGCCTCATCCGGCCGGAACAGCACCGGTGTAGCTAGAGCGCAGGGTCGCCTGACACCCGC
This sequence comes from Mus caroli, assembly GCF_978045245.1. NCBI lineage: Eukaryota > Metazoa > Chordata > Mammalia > Rodentia > Muridae > Mus > Mus caroli. The sequence continues at coordinate 411,189 of NW_028227319.1, read as the reverse complement.
CAGCTACCCACGACCCCCGCCACAGGATCTTGAGACTGCTGGTGAGTGGAACACAGCTTCTACTCCAATCTTTAAACAGTGACAACGACAAAAACTAACCCCAGAGATTACCAGATGGCGAAAGGTAAACGTAATAATCTTACTAACAGAAACCAAGACCACTCACCATCATCAGAACCCAGCACTCCCACTTCGCCCAGTCCAGGGCACCACAACACACCGGAAAAGCTAGACACGGATCTAAAAGCATATCTCCTGATGATGGTAGAGGACTCAAGAAGGACTTTAATAACACACTTAAAGAAATACAAAGGAACACTGGTAAACAGGTAGAAGACAATAAAGAGGAAGCACAAAAATCCCTTAAAGAATTGCAGGAGAACACTGCTAAAGAGTTACAAATCCTTAAAGAAAAACAGGATAACATAATCAAACAGGTAGAAGTCCTTAATGAAAAACAGGAAAACACATCCAAACAGATGATGGAAATGAACAAAACCATACTAGACCTAAAAAGGGAAGTAGACACAATAAAGAAAACCCAAAATGAGGCAACACTGGAGATAGAAACCCTAGGAAAGAAATCTGGAACCATAGATACCAGCATCAGCAACAGAATACAAGAGATGGAAGAGAGAATCTCAGGTGCAGAAGATTCCATAGAGAACATCGGCACAACAATCAAGGAAAATGTAAAATGCAAAAAGATCCTAACTCAAAACATCCAAGAAATACAGGACACAATGAGAAGACCAAACCTACGGATAATAGGAGTGGATGAGAATGAAGATTTTCAACTCAAAGGACCAGCAAACATCTTCAACAAAATTATAGAAGAAAACTTCCCAAATCTAAAGAAAGAGATGCCCATGAACATACAAGAAGCCTACAGAACTCCAAATAGACTGGACCAGAAAAGAAATACCTCCCGACACATAATAATCAGAACAACAAATGCTCTAAATAAAGATAGAATACTAAAAGCAGTAAGAGAAAAAGACCAAGTAACATATAAAGGCAAGCCTATCAGAATTACACCAGATTTTTCACCAGAGACTATGAAAGCCAGAAGATCCTGGACAGATGTTATACAGACACTAAAAGAACACAAATTCCAGCCCAGGCTACTATACCCAGCCAAACTCTCAATTAACATAGATGGAGAAACCAAAGTATTCCACGACAAAACCAAATTCACACATTATCTTTCCACGAATACAGCCCTTCAAAGGATAATAACAGAAAAAAAACAATACAAGGACAGGAACCACGCCCTAGAAACTACAAGAAGGTAATCCCTCAACAAACCTAAAAGAAGACAGCCACAAGAACAGAATGCCAACCTTAACAACAAAAATAACAGGAAACAACAATTACTTTTCCTTAATATCTCTTAATATCAATGGACTCAACTCCCCGATAAAAAGACATAGACTAACAAACTGGCTACACAAACAAGACCCAACATTTTGCTGCTTACAGGAAACTCATCTCAGAGAAGAAGATAGACACTACCTCAGAATGAAAGGCTGGAAAACAATTTTCCAAGCAAATGGTAAGAAGAAACAAGCTGGAGTAGCCATTCTAATATCTGATAAGATTGACTTCCAACCCAAAGTCATTAAAAAAGACAGGGAGGGACACTTCATACTCATCAAAGTTAAAATCCTCCAAGAGGAACTATCAATCCTGAATATCTATGCTCCAAGTACAAAGGCAGCCACATTCATTAAAGAAACTTTAGTAAATCTCAAAGCACACATTGCACCTCATACAATAATAGTGGGAGACTTCAACACACCACTTTCACCAATGGACAGATCGTGGAAACAGAAACTAAACAGGGACACAGTGAAACTAACAGAAGTTATGAATCAAATGGATCTGGCAGATATCTACAGAACATTCTATCCTAAAACAAAAGGATATACCTTCTTCTCAGCACCTCATAGTACTTTCTCCAAAATTGACCACATAATTGGTCACAAAACAGGCCTCAACAGATACAAAAATATTGAAATTGTCCCATGCATCCTATCAGATCACCATGGACTAAGGCTGATCTTCAATAACAAAATAAATAATAGAAAGCCAACCTTCACGTGGAAACTGAACAACACTCTTCTCAATGATACCTTGGTCAAGGAAGGAATAAAGCAAGAAATTAAGGACTTTTTAGAGTTCAATGAAAATGAAGCCACAACATACCCAAACTTATGGGACGCAATGAAAGCATTTCTAAGAGGAAAACTCATAGCTCTGAATGTCTCCAAAAGGAAACTAGAGAGAGCACACATTAGCAGCTTGACAACAAACCTAAAAGCACTAGAACAAAAGGAAGCAAATTCAGCCAAGAGGAGTAGACGGCAGGAAATAATCAAACTCAGGGGCGAAATCAACCAAGTGGAAACAAGAAGAACTATTCAAAGAATCAACCAATCAAGGAGCTGATTCTTTGAGAAAATCAACAAGATAGATAAACCCTTAGCCAGACTCACTAGAGGGCACAGGGAAAGCATCCTAATTAACAAAATCAGAAATGAAAAAGGAGACATAACAACAGATCCTGAAGACATCCAAAACACCATCAGATCCTTCTACCAAAGGCTATACTCAACAAAACTGGAGAACCTGGATGAAATGGAGAAGTTCCTAGACAGATACCAGGTACCAAAGTTGAATCAAGATCAGGTTAATGATCTAAACAGCCCTATATCCCCCAAAGAAATAGAAGCAGTCATTAATAGTCTCCCAACTAAAAAAAGCCCAGGACCAGATGGGTTTAGTGCAGAGTTCTATCAGACCTTCAAAGAAGATCTAATCCCAGTTCTTCACAAACTATTCCACAAAATAGAAACAGAAGGTACTCTACCCAACTCATTCTATGAAGCCACAATTACTCTGATACCTAAACCACAAAAAGACCCGACAAAGATAGAAAACTTCAGACCAATATCCCTTATGAATATTGATGCAAAAATCCTCAATAAAGTTCTTGCTAACCGAATCCAAGAACACATCAAAACAATCATCCATCCTGACCAAGTAGGTTTCATCCCAGGGATGCAGGGATGGTTCAATATACGGAAATCCATCAACGTAATCCAGTATATAAACAAACTCAAAGACAAAAACCACATGGTCATCTCGTTAGATGCGGAAAAAGCATTTGACAAGATCCAACACCCATTCATGATAAAAGTCTTGGAAAGATCAGGAACTCAAGGCCCATACCTAAACATGATAAAAGCAATCTACAGCAAACCAGTAGCCAACATCAAAGTAAATGGTGAGAAGCTTGAAGCAATCCCTCTAAAATCAGGGACTAGACAAGGCTGTCCACTTTCTCCATACCTATTCAACATTGTACTTGAAGTCCTAGCCAGAGCAATTCGACAACAAAAGGAGATCAAAGGGATACAAATTGGAAAAGATGAAGTCAAAATATCACTTTTTGCAGATGATATGATAGTATATATAAGTGACCCTAAAAATTCCACCAGAGAACTCCTAAGCCTGATAAACAGCTTCGGTGAAGTAGCTGGATATAAAATTAACTCAAACAAATCAATGGCCTTTCTCTACACAAAGAATAAACAGGCTGAGAAAGAAATTAGGGAAACAACACCCTTCTCAATAGTCACAAATAATATAAAATATCTTGGCATGACTCTAACTAAGGAAGTGAAAGATCTGTATAATAAAAACTTCAAGTCTCTGAAGAAAGAAATTATAGAAGATCTCAGAAGATGGAAAGATCTCCCATGCTCATGGATTGGCAGGATCAACATTGTAAAAATGGCTATCTTGCCAAAAGCAATCTACAGATTCAATGCAATCCCCATCAAAATTCCAAATCAATTCTTCAACGAATTAGAAAGTGCAATCTGCAAATTCATCTGGAATAACAAAAAAACTAGGATAGCAAAAACTCTTCTCAAGGATAAAAGAACCTCTGGTGGAATCACCATGCCGGACCTAAAGCTTTACTACAGAGCAATTGTGATAAAAACTGCATGGTACTGGTATAGTGACAGACAAATAGACCAATGGAATAGAATTGAAGACCCAGAAATGAACCCACACACCTACGGTCACTTGATCTTCGACAAGGGAGCTAAAAACATCCAGTGGAAGAAAGACAGCATTTTCAACAAATGGTGCTGGCACAACTGGTTGTTAACATGTAGAAGAATGCGAATCGATCCATTCCTATCTCCTTGTACTAAGGTCAAGTCTAAGTGGATCAAGGAACTTCACATAAAACCAGAGACACTGAAACTTATAGAGGAGAAAGTGGGGAAAAGCCTTGAAGATATGGGCACAGGGGAAAAATTCCTGAATAGAACAGTAATGGCTTGTGCTGTAAGATCGAGAATTGACAAGTGGGAAAGTGCAAAGCTTCTGCAAGGCTAAAGACACCATCAATAAGACAAAAAAACCACCAACAGATTGCGAAAGGATCTTCACCTATCCTAAATCAGATAAGGGACTAATATCCAATATATATAAAGAACTCAAGAAGGTGGACTCCAGAAAGTCAAATAACCCCATTAAAAAATGGGGCTCAGAACTGAACAAAGAATTCTCACCTGAGGAATACCGAATGGCAGAGAAGCACGTGAAAAAATGTTCAACATCCTTAATCATCAGGGAAATGCAAATCAAATCAACCCTGAGATTCCACCTCACACCAGTCAGAATGGCTAAGATCAAAAATTCAGGTGACAGCAGATGCTGACGAGGATGTGGAGAAAGAGGAACACTCCTCCATTGTTGGTGGGATTGCAAGCTTGTACAACCACTCTGGAAATCAGTCTGGCGGTTCCTCAGAAAATTGGACATAGTACTACCGGAGGATCCAGCAATACCTCTCCTGGGCATATATCCAGAAGATGTCCCAACCGGTAAAAAGGACACATGCTCCACTATGTTCATAGCAGCCCTATTTATAATAGCCAGAAGCTGGAAAGAACCCAGATGTCCCTCAACAGAGGAATGGATACAGAAATTATGGTACATTTACACAATGGAGTACTACTCAGCTATTAAAAAGAATGAATTTATGAAATTCCTAGCCAAATGGATGGACCTGGAGGGCATCATCTTGAGTGAAGTAACACAATCACAAAAGAACTCACACAATATGTATTCACTGATAAGTGGATATTAGCCCAAAACTTAGGATACCCAAGATATGAGATACAATTTGCTAAACGCATGAAACTCAAGAAGAATGAAGACCAAAGTGTGGACACTGTGCCCCTTCTTAGAATTGGGAACAAAACACCCAGGGAAGGAGTTACAGAGACAAAGTTCGTAGCTGTGATGAAAGAATGGACCATTTAGAGACTGCCGTATCCAGGGATCCATCCCATAAGCAGCTTCTAAACGCTGACACCATTGCATACACTAGCAAGATTTTGCTGAAAGGACCCAAATATAGCTGTCTCTTGTGAGACGATGCTGGGGCCTAGCAAACACAGGAGTGGATGTTCACAGTCAGCTATTGGATGTATCACAGGGCTCCCTATGGAGAAGCTAGAGAAAGTACCCAAGGAGCTAAAGGGATCTGCAACCCTATTGTTGGAACAACATGATGTACTAACCAGAACCCCGGAGCTCTTGTCTCTAGCTGCATATGTATCGAAAGATGGTCTAGTCGGCCATCAATGGAAAGAGAGGCCCATTGGACTTGCAAACTTTATATGCCCCAATATAGGGGAATGCCAGGGCCAAAAGAATGGGAATGGGTGGGTAGGGAAGTGGGGGGAGCTATGGGGGACTTTTGGGATAACATTGGAAATGTAATTGAGGAAAATATGTAATAAAAATATTAAAAATTAAAAAAAAAAGAAATGTGGCTGGCAAAAACCGCTTTGAAATTTGCCAGTAGCCCTTAAGTGCAAATCTGGTTCCAGATCACTAGTTTGCTTGGGTCCAACCCACAGGACCCAAAAAGTAGTCAAGAGCCTGTGACCTCTTCAGATTTGCTGGACTAGCATTTTTTAGGTCCCCTGGTGCGCAGATCTAAGAAAGGAGAGGTGCTGCCAAACCTGGCTAGGGTCTCAGCTTTGCGAATCTGCCTTGGAACTTCCCTTTTTTCCATAATCTCCATAAAAAGGCAAAGGATTTTTACATTTTAGAAGTCCTTGCACTTCGGATGGAAACATACTCCAAGAACCACAGTCAGACCTCTGGCCTCTGTAGAGTCCTGACTGAGCCTGGGTCTCCCAGCTCAGTGTTTTGAAATCACAAGGTGGATTCCTGTGCAGAGAATGAATAGATGCGAGTAGGAGGAATGAGTCCTTCTGGGGTTCTGTGAGCTGGAAGGCGCAGTGTGGACTTAACCGAACAAGCCTCAGATTCTGCCGAATTTTCTCCACTGGGTAAACTGCCAGATACCATGAAAGAAGAGAGGGACTCCTCTAAGGAGTCGCTTCGGGGATCTCTCTGGGGTGGGAGGCTTGATTCGAACCCTGATACCTCTGGTGCTCTGGTGTCTACACTTCTAGGCTCTGGGCGAAATCTTCAAGGTCCTGAACGGTGGCCAGGCTTCCAAGGTGGCATTCAGTCCTGCGACTGTCCATGTGGGATGCAGAGAAGGCCCTGATTTCTTCTATCCGGCCTTACAGAATCAGCTGAGCTCTTTCCTTTTTCAGTAGGGGGCTGTCCCAACTTCTCTCTCAGCATGACTTTCATGTGCTTAGCAAATAGGCAAAATTTTAATTTTCCACGTTTTTCAGGTTCTTTCTTCATATTTTGGGTCCTACAGTGTGATTTTCTCATTTTCGACATTTTTCAAGTTTTTTCACAATTCTGGGTCTTACAGTGTGATTTTCTCATTTTTCCCCCTTTTCGGGTTTTCTCTCCCTATTCTGAGTCCTTCAGTGTGAGTTTTTAATTTTCCACGTTTTTCAGGTTTTTTCGTCATATTCTGGGTCCTACAGTGTGATTTTCTCATTTCCACATGTTTCAGGTTTTCTTGCCATGTTCCACGTCCTTCAGTGTGAATTGTATTTTCCACGTTTTTCAGTATTTCTCGCCATATTCTGGGTAATACAGTGTGAATTTTTAATTTTCGTCTTTTTTCATGGTTTCTCACCATATTGTGTGTCCGACATAGTGAACTGTAATTTTCACGTTTTTCAGGGTTTCTCGGCATAATCTCGGTGCTGCAGTGTGATTTCCTCATTTTCCTCGTGTTTCAAGTTTTTTCGTAATTCTGGGTACTACAGTGTGATTTTATCATTTTCCACCTTTTTCAGGATTTCTCGCCATATTTGGGGTCCTTCCGTGTGAGTTTGTAATTTTCTACTTTTTTTCAGGGTTTCTCACCATATTCTGTGTCCTACAGCGTGTACTATTAATTTTCCAAGTTTTCCGGGTTTCTAGGCATATTCTGGGTCCTACAGTTTGATTTTCTCATTTTTGACGATTTTCAAGTTTTTTCGCAATTCTGGGTACTACAGTGTGATTATTATCATTTTCCAACTTTTTCAGGTGTTCTTGCCATATGCGGGGTCCTTCAGTATGAATTTTTAATTTTCTACTTTTTTCAGGTTTTCTCACCATTTTGGGGTCCTTCAGTGTGAGTTTTTAATTTTCTAATTTTTCAGGGTTTCTTGACATATTCTGTGTCTTACATCGTGTTTTTTTTTTTTAATTTTCCACGTTTTTCAGGTTTTTTCGTCATATTCTGGGTCCTACAGTGTGATTTTCTCATTTTCGAAATTTTTCAACTTTTTTCACAATTCTGGGTCCTACAGTGTGACGTTCTCATTTTCCACCTTTTTCAGGTTTTCTCGCGATATTCTGGGTCCTTCAGTGTGAGTTTTTAATTTTCCACGTTTTTCAGTTTTTTTCGTCATATTCTGGATCCTACAGTGTGATTTTCTCATTTCCAAGTTTTTCAGGTTTTATTGCCATATTTCTGGTGTATTTTTAATATTCCACATTTTCAGTTTTTCTTGCCATATTCCGGGTCCTTCAGTGTGAATATTTTCTTTTCCAAGTTTTTCTGGTTTTTTGGTCATATTCTGGGTTCTTCAGTGTGAATTTTTAATTTTCCTCGTTTTTCAATATTTCTCAGAATATTCTGGGTAATACAGTGTGAATTTTTAATTTTCCAATTTTTTCATGTTTTCTCGCCATATTCTGTGTTAGACAGTGTGAATTTTTAATTTTCATGTTTTTCAGTCTTTCTAGGCATATTTTGTGTCCTGCAGTGTGATTTTCTCATTTTCCACGTTTTTCAAGTTTTTTTCTAATTCTGGGTCCTACAGTGTGAATTTCTCAATTTCCACCTTTTTCAGGTTTTCTGGCCATATTTGGGGTACTTCAGTGCAAGTTTATAATTTTCTACTTTTTTCAAGTTTTCTCCCCATATTCTGGGTAATACAGTGTGAATTTTTAATTTTCCTCTGTTTTCATGTTTTCTCCTATATTCTCTGTCTGACAGTGTGAATTTTTAATTTTCACGTTTTTCAGGGTTGCTCGGCATATTCTGTGTCCTGCAGTGTGATTTTCTCATATTTCACGTTTTTCAAGTTTTTTCATAATTCTGGGTCCTACAGTGTGATTTTCTCATTTTCCACTTTTTTCAGGTTTTCTCGTCATATTTGGGTTCCTTCAGTGTGAGTTTTTAATTTTCTCCTTTTTTCAGGGTTTCTCGCCATGTTCTGGGTCCTACAGCATGTATTTTTAATATTCCACATTTTCAGTTTTTCTTGCCATATTCCGGGTCCTTCAGTGTGAATATTTTGTTTTCCAAGTTTTTCTGTTTTTTTGGTCATATTCTGGGTCCTACAGTGTGAATTTTTAATTTTCTACTTTTTTCATGGTTTCTCGCCATATTCTAGGACTGATAATGTGAATTTTTAATTTTCAGCTTTTTCAAGGTTTCTGGGCATATTCTGGTTCCTGCAGTGTGATTTTCTCATTTTCCACCTTTTTCAGGTTTTCTCACCATATTTGGGGTCCTTCAGTATGAGTTTTTACATTTCTAATTTTTCAGGGTTTCTTGCCATATTCTGGGTCCTACAGTGTGATTTTCTAATTTTCGATGTTTTTCAAGTTTTTTCGCAATTCTGGGTCCTACAGTATGATTATTCTCATTTTTTACCTTTTTCAGGTTTTCTCACCATATTTGGGGTCCTTCAGTATGAGTTTTTACATTTCTAATTTTTCAGGGTTTCTCGCCATATTCTGGGTCCTACAGTGTGATTTTCTAATTTTCGATGTTTTTCAAGTTTTTTCGCAATTCTGGGTCCTACAGTATGATTATTCTCATTTTTTACCTTTTTCAGGTTTTCTTGCCATATTCTGGGTCCTTCAGTGTGAGCTTTTAATTTTCCTTGTTTTTCAGGTTTTCTCGTCATATTCCGGGTCCTTCACTGTGAATTTTTAATTTTTCCACGAATTTCAGTATTTCTCACCATATTCTTGGTAATACAGTGTGATTTTCTCATTTTCCACTTTTTCATGGTTTCTTGCCATATATTGGGTCCGACAGTGTGAATTTTTAATTTTCACGTTTTTCAGGGTTTCTTGGCACATTCTGGGTCCTGCAGTGTGATTTTTTCATTTTCCATGTTTTTCAAGTTTTATAGTCATTCTGGTCCTACAGTGTGATTTTCTAATTTTCCACCTATTTCTTGTTTCCTTGCCATATTTGGGATCCTTCACTGTGAGTTTTTAATTTTCTACTTTTTTCAGGGTTTCTCACCATATTCTGGGTGCGATAGTGTGAATTTTTAATTTTCACGTTTTTCAGGGTTTCTCGGCATATTCTGGGTCCTGCAGTGTTATTTTCTAATTTTCCACGTTTTTCAAGTTTTTTCGTAATTCTGGGTCCTATAGTGTGATTTTCTCATTTTCCACCTTTTTCAGGTTTTCTCGCCATATTTGGGATACTTCACTGTCAGTTTTTAATTTTGTACTTTTTTCAGGGTTTCTTGCCATATTCTGGGTCCTTCAGTGTGAGTTTTTAATTTTCTACTTTTTTCAGGGTTTTTCGCCATATTCTGGGTCCTACAGCATTTATTTTTAATTTTCCACGTTTTTCAGGGTTTCTCGCCATATTCTGGGTTCTACAGGGTGATTTTTTTCATTTAGAACCTTTTTCAAGTTTTTTCGCAAATCTGGGTCCTACAGTGGGATTATTCTCAATTTACACCTTTTTCAGGTTTTCTCACCATAATCTGGGTTCTTCAGTGTGAGTTTTTAATTTTCCTTGTTTTTCAGGTTTTCTCGCCATATTCTGGGTCCTTCAGTGTGAGTTTTTAATTTTCCTTGTTTTTCAGGTTTTTTCGTCATATTCAGGGTCCTACAGTGTGATTTTCTCATTTCCACGTTTTTCAGGTTTTCTTGCCATTTTCCAGGTCCTTCAGTGTGAATTTTTAATTTTTCCACGAATTTCAGTATTTCTCACCATTTTCAGGGTCCTACAGTGTGATTTTCTCATTTTCCACTTTTTTCATGGTTTCTTGCCATATATTGGGTCCGACAGTGTGAATTTTTAATTTTCACGTTTTTCAGGGTTTCTCGGCACATTAAGGGTCCTGCAGTGTGATTTTTTCATTTTCCAAGTTTTTCAAGTTTTTTAGTCATTCTGGATCCTACAGTGTGATTTTCTACTTTTCCACCTATTTCTAGTTTTCTTGCCATAATTGGGATCCTTCACTGTGAGTTTTTAATTTTCTACTTTTTTCAGGGTTTCTCACCATATTCTGGGTGCGATAGTGTGAATTTTTAATTTTCATGTTTTTCAGGGTTTCTCGGCATATTCTGTGTCCTGTAGTGTGATCTTCTCATTTTCCAAGTTTTTCAAGTTTTTTTCGTATTTCTGGGTCCTACAGTGTGATTTTCTCATTTTCCACTTTTTTCAGGTTTTCTCGTCATATTTGGGTTCCTTCAGTGTGAGTTTTTAATTTTCTCCTTTTTTCAGGGTTTCTCGCCATGTTCTGGGTCCTACAGCGTGTATTTTTAATATTCCACATTTTCAGTTTTTCTCGCCATATTCCGGGTCCTTCAGTGTGAATATTTTGTTTTCCAAGTTTTTCTGTTTTTTTGGTCATATTCTGGGTCCTACAGTGTGAATTTTTAATTTTCTACTTTTTTCATGGTTTCTCGCCATATTCTGGGACTGATAATGTGAATTTTTAATTTTCAGCTTTTTCAAGGTTTCTGGGCATATTCTGGTTCCTGCAGTGTGATTTTCTCATTTTCCACCTTTTTCAGGTTTTCTCGCCATATTTGGGGTCCTTCAGTATGAGTTTTTACATTTCTAATTTTTCAGGGTTTCTCACCATATTCTGGGTCCTACAGTGTGATTTTCTAATTTTCGATGTTTTTCAAGTTTTTTTGCAATTCTGGGTCCTACAGTATGATTATTCTCATTTTTTACCTTTTTCAGGTTTTCTCGCCATATTCTGGGTCCTTCAGTGTGAGTTTTTAATTTTCCTTGTTTTTCAGGTTTTCTCGTCATATTCCGGGTCCTTTACTGTGAATTTTTAATTTTTCCATGAATTTCAGTATTTCTCACCATATTCTTGGTAATACAGTGTGATTTTCTCATTTTCCACTTTTTCATGGTTTCTTGCCATATATTGGGTCCCACAGTGTGAATTTTTAATTTTCACGTTTTTCAGGGTTTCTTGGCACATTCTGGGTCCTGCAGTGTGATTTTTTCATTTTCCACGTTTTTCAAGTTTTATAGTCATTCTGGTCCTACAGTGTGATTTTCTAATTTTCCACCTATTTCTTGTTTTCTTGCCATATTTGGGATCCTTCACTGTGAGTTTTTAATTTTCTACTTTTTTCAGGGTTTCTCACCATATTCTGGGTGCGATAGTGTGAATTTTTAATTTTCACGTTTTTCAGGGTTTCTCGGCATATTCTGGGTCCTGCAGTGTTATTTTCTAATTTTCCGCGTTTTTCAAGTTTTTTCGTAATTCTGGGTCCTATAGTGTGATTTTCTCATTTTCCACCTTTTTCAGGTTTTCTCGCCATATTTGGGATACTTCACTGTCAGTTTTTAATTTTGTACTTTTTTCAGGGTTTCTTGCCATATTCTGAGTCCTTCAGTGTGAGTTTTTAATTTTCTACATTTTTCAGGGTATTTTGCCATATTCTGGGTCCTACAGCATTTATTGTTAATTTTCCACGTTTTTCAGGGTTTCTCGCCATATTCTGGGTTCTACAGGGTGATTTTTTTCATTTAGAACCTTTTTCAAGTTTTTTCGCAAATCTGGGTCCTACAGTGGGATTATTCTCAATTTACACCTTTTTCAGGTTTTTCTCACCATAATCTGGGTTCTTCAGTGTGAGTTTTTAATTTTCCTTGTTTTTCAGGTTTTCTGGCCATATTCTGGATCCTTCAGTGTGAGTTTTTGATTTTCCTTGTTTTTCAGGTTTTATCTCCATATTCAGGGTCCTTCAGTGTGAGTTTATAATTATCTACTTTTTTCAGGGTTTCTAGCCATATTCTGGGTCCTACAGCGTGCATTTTCAATTTTTCACTTTTTTCATGGATTCTCGCCATATTCTGTGTCCTTCAGTGTGATTTTCTCATTTTCCACCTTTTTCAGGTTTTCTCGCCATATTCTGGGTCCTTTAGTGTGAGTTTTTATTTTCTACTTTTTTCAAATTTTCTGTCATGTTCCTAGTTCCTACAGTGTGAGTTTTTAATTTTCCACATTTTTCATGGTTTTTCATCATATTCCACTTCCTTCAGTGTGAGTTTTTAATTTTCCACTTATTTCCTGGTTTCATGCCATATTCTGGGTCTAACAGTGTGAATTTTTAATTTTCACGTTTTTCAGGGTTTCTCGGCATATTCTGGGTCCTGCAGTGTGATTTTCTCATTTTCCACCTTTTTCAGGTTTTCTCGCCATATTCTGGGTCCTTTAGTGTGAGTTTTTATTTTCTACTTTTTTCAACTTTTCTGTAATGTTCCTAGTTCCTACAGTGTGCGTTTTTAATTTTCCACATTTTTCAGTGTTTCTCACCATATCCTTGGTCCTACAGTGTGAATATTTAATTTTCCATGTTTTTAAGATTTTTTCCTCTTTTTCTGGGTCCTTCAGTGTGAGTTTTTAATTTTCTATTTTTTTCAGTGTTTCTCGCCATATTCTGGGTCCTACAGCATGTATTTTTAATTTTCCACGTTGTTCAGGTTTTCTCGCCATATTCTGACTCCTACAGTGTGAATTTTTAATTTCCCACTTTTTTCATAGTTTCTCGCCATATTTAGGTCCTACAGTGTGAATTTTTAATTTTCACGTTTTCAGGGTTTCTCGGCATATTCTTGGTTCCTCCAGTGTGATTTTCTCATTTTTGACGTTTTTTAAGTTTTTTCGCAATTCTGGGTCCTACAGTGTGATTTTTCTCATTTTCCACCTTTTTCAAGTTTTCTCACCATATTCAGGGTGAGATTTTAGTTATTACTTTTTTCAGGGTTTCTCGCCATATTCTGAGTCCTGCAGTGTGAGTATTTAATTTTCCATGTTTTTCAGGTTTTCTCGCCATATTCTGGGTCCTTCAGTGTGAGTTTTTAATTTTCCTCGTTTTTCAGGTTTTCAGTATTTCTCACCATGTTCTGAGTCCTTCCACGTTTTTCATGGTTTCTGGCCATATTCCAATTCTTTCTGAGTGAGTTGTTAATTTTCCAAATTTTTTAGGTTTTGTGGCCATATTCCAGGTCCTTCAGTGTGAGTTTTTAATTATCTACTTTTTTCAGGGTTTTTCGCCATATTCTGGGTATTACAGTGTGATTTTTCTCATTTTCCACCTTTTTCAGTTTTCTCACCATATTCAGGGTCTTCAGTGTGAGATTTTAATTTTTACTTTTTTCAGGGTTTCTCGCCATATTCTTTATCCTGCAGTGTGAATTTTACTTTTGTCACGTTTTTCAGGGTTTCTCGCCATATTCTGGTCCTACAGTGTGAATTTTTAATTTTCCACATTTTTCAGTGTTTCTTGCCATATCCTGGTTCCTACAGTGTGATTATTTAATTTTTCCATGTTTTTCAGGTTTTCTCGCCATATTCTGGGTCCTTTAGTGTGAGTTTTTCATTTTCTTCGTTTTTTCAGGTATTATTGCCATATTCAAGGTCCTTCTGTGTTAATTTTAAATTTTCCACGTTTTTCATTGTTTCTCGATATATTCTGGGTAATACAGTGTGAATTTATAATTTTCTCCTTTTTTCATGATTTCTCACCATATTCTGGGACCTACCCTGTGAATTTTTAATTTTCACGTTTTTCAGGGTTTCTCGGCATATTCTGGGTCCTGCAGTGTGATTTTCTCATTTCCACGTTTTTCATCTTTTTTCATATTCTGGGTCCTATAGTGTGATTTTCTCATTTTCCACCTTTTTCAGGTTTTCTTGTAATATTTGGGGTCCTTCAGTGTGAATTTTTAATTTTCCACTTCTTTCAGGTTTTCTCGCCATATTATGGGTCCTACAGAGTGTATTTTTATTTCCACGTTTTTCAGGGTTTTTTTTGCCATATTCGGGGTCCTTCAGTGTGAATATTTAATTTTCTACTTTTTTTCAGATTTTCTCTCCATATTCAGGGTCCTTCAGTGTGAGTTTATAATTATCTACTTTTTTTCAGGGTTTCTCGCCGTATTCTGGGTCCTACAGTGTGTATTTTCAAATTTCCACTTTTTTCATGGTTTCTCACCATATTCTGGGTTCTTCAGTGTGAATTTTTAATTTTCCTCGTTTTTCAATATTTCTCAGAATATTCTGGGTAATACAGTGTGAATTTTTAATTTTCCA